>NW_028258327.1:19362036-19665067 GCF_053883595.1 Heterocephalus glaber | reverse complement strand
TCAAATTGTCATTATTTGCAGATGACATGATATTCTATATAGAAGACCCCAAGAACTCCACCAAAAGTCTTCTAGACTTAATAACCAAATTCAGTCAAGTAGCTGGTTACAAGGTCAACACACAAAAATCAATAGCTTTCCTCTACATTGATGACAGGCTCACTGAGAGAGAAATAGGGCAAATACTTCCTTTCACAATAGCATCCAAAAAACTGAAATACCTAGGAATCATCCTAATGAAAGAAATCAAAGACCTCTTCTCTGAAAACTATGGCACTCTGAAAAGAGAGATTGAAGATGATATCAGAAAATGGACAGACATCCCCTGCTCCTGGGTAGGAAGGATTAATATAGTGAAAATGGCCATACTTCCAAAACTGCTATATAGATTTAATGCAATTCCAATTGAGATCCCAGCAGCATACTTCATAGACCTCAAGAAAACAATCTAAAAATTCATTTGGTACAAGAAGAGACCCAGAATAGCAAAAGCAATTCTAGGTAATAGAGACATGGTAGGGGGTATCACAATCCCCAACCTGCAACTCTACTACAAACCTACTGTGATAAAAACAGCATGGTACTGACAAAGAAACAGACTTGAGGACCAGTGGAACAGATTAGAAGATGCAGAAACAATGCCAGACACAGTCAACCATCTCATCTTTGACAAAGGAGCCAAATACCCTCACTGGAGGAAAGATAACCTCTTTAATAAATGGTGCTGGAAAAATTGGGCTTCAACTTGCCAAAGATTAAAACTAGACCTATATCTGTCACCATGCACTAAACTACAATCAAAATGGATTAAAGATCGAAATATTAAAATAGAAACTCTGAACCAGTTGGAACACAGGTTAGGTAGAACCCTTGAAGACATCGGTGTAGGAAAAGATTTTATGAACAAAACCTCAGTTGCCCATGAACTGGCACAAACAATCAACAAGTGGGATCTCTTCTTACTGAAAATCTTCTGCACAGCAAGAGAAACCACCAGCAGTGTGAAGAGACAACCCACAACTTGGGAAAAAATCTTCACCTGCTCTTCCTCAGACAAAGGCCTACTATCTCGAATCTATAAAGAACTTAAAAAGATCAGACCTCCCAAATTTAAAGATCCAATCCAAAAATGGGCATCTGAAATGAATAGACATTTCTCAGATAAAGAAGTAGAAATATCAAATAAACACATGAAAAAATGTTCAACATCACTGGTCATTCGGGAGATGCAAATGAAAACAATGCTGAGATTCCACTTCACTCCAGAAAGAATGTCTGCTATCATGAAATCAACCAATAACCAATGCTGGTGGGGCTGTGGGGAAAGAGGAACCCTGCTCCACTTCTGGTGGGAGTGTAGACTGGTGCAAGCACTGTGAAAATCAGTATGGAGATACCTCAAAGAACTAGGACTGGAAGTCCCATTTGAGCCCGCTATTCCACTGCTGGGGATCTTCCCCAAAGAATTAAAAGAATCATACCACACTGATATATGTGTTTCCATGTTCATAGCAGCACAGTTTGTGATAGCTAAAACTTGGAAACAGCCCAAATGGCCATCAACTGGAGACTGGATAAAGGAAATGTGGTTTTTTTAATAAAATGGAGTCCTATTCAGCCATGAAAAATGAGAAATTAGAGACATTTAAAGCTAAGTGGATGCACATTGAGGCAATACTCTTAAGTGAAATAAATAGGACACACATGTGTAAATACCAAATAGTTTCTCTGGTGTGAGAAACTGAAAGTGTAAATAAAGACTAAATGTATAATAGGTAATGTGAAATAGGAAGAAAAGGGCAAAGGGGAAGGAAGTGGGAGGGGTAGGGGAAAGGACAGAAAGGAATGGGATTAATATGAGAAAATGGAAAAATAGGAACAAAATCTTTGTAAATAGGGAGGAATGGAGGGGTTGAAGGGAGGGCTGGACAAGGGTGAAAAATAAGAACCAAGAGAGACTATGTAAAGGTGCAAATTTCCAATGATGAATGTCATTATATTGTATACCTAAAATGTACCAATGATTAGAATGAATAATCGATAATGTAAAATAGGAAGAAAAGGTCCAAAGTGGTAGGGGTAGTGGGAGGGGCAGGAGAAAGGAAAGAAGGGAAAGGACAAATGATGAGACTTGGAAAAAATGGAAATAAAGTCTTTGTAAATAGGGAAGGGTGGAGGGCATGAAGGGAGGGCTAGGAATGGGGAAAAAATATGAACCAAGATGCATTATGTAAAGTTACAGTTCCCAATGAGAAATGTAATTGTGTTGTATACCTACAATGTACCAATAAAAGAATTTAATAAAAAAAATAAAAGAAACAACTTAATGATTTGGAATATTCTATAAGCTCTATATAAAATAAATACACACCCACACATAAGATTTGGAACACCTTGTATAATATACTGCCATTTGTGTAAAAAAATCTATACTTATATAGATCTATATTTGTAATGCTTGAAATATGTTCAAAAGTATCATAAAACAGTGGCAGTGGTTGCCTCTGAGACTGCCTGGAAGACAGGGATGTAAAGAGAATTATATTCCCCTACACATCATCTTGTAGTTTTGAATTTTGTACTATGGATATAATTACCTATTTGTAAAATCAAAGTAAAAGTCATATCAAAAATAAAAAACACATTTGAACACATATTTGAATCAAAGAGGTTAAAAAAATAAAGAACTTAATAAATGTATTGTTCCCAAATAATAAGTAGCAAGAAAGATGGCCCAAATTGGAGGTTTTTGAATAGCCTATGTGGGTTTAAGAGTGAAAGAGATGAATCTTACAGGCCTGTAATAAATGAAATTTTCACAGTAGTACCTTTCTTCCCAACCAAAATCCCCTAGGGAAATCAGCTGAATACCTTATACAGTAATTTTAGTTTTTCATTTCCTTGTGTAAAAACACTCTAGGAGCTTTGTTGCAAAAAAGGAATTCCCTGGGATTTTAAACCAGCATGGTTTAGAGAAGTCCTCACTTCAAAGTTAGGTTCCCTATGCACCTGTCCATGGGTGGCATCTTTCAAAATGAAATAATTGGAATTCGGTGGAAGTAGTGGCAGCTACACCTGGGGTTTGGCGTTGGAATAAGCAGGAAATTTCATCTGACATCCGGCAGCACAAAGCTGTTACAGAAAGTATTGTCAGTTGAGTATGTTCTTGATCAATCTGAAATGATTTTAACATTGAACCTAATATGGATATAAGTTTCAGATTAGGTATTAGGAATGACTTCACAAGGATATCACCAGGGTAGGGGAATCCTTCCCACAGTACTCTGTGGTTGAAGTTGGTGGCTGTCCACTGCCCAATAACTTCCCCTCCAAAATAACACTATGGACATGATGTAGAGGGGAGCTCCTTATAACATGCATATTCTTACAGAGTTCTTCCTTTCCCTTCTAGCTGGTGAAGTCTGCATTGTAGAATCGAGGGTCTATATTCCAAAAAATCAACTCCATTGTCAGATCACTGCTCCAGCCTCATTTGTTTTAGTTCTGATAACTTTTCTGACTTCATACATTCTGCTTCCCAGGAAGGATCTGACTTTCAATTCTAATTACATACTTTAAGAAAAAAACCTTGAGAAGACTTACTGACAAACCTAGCTAAGCGTAAGAGTTGGTGTGAGGTCCAAGACTCTCTTTGCTGCATGTCAGTAGTTTCACTGAGAAGGGCTCTGGACCAATGTTGGAAAATCATCCTCCACATATGTGAGATGGCTGATGTGCTGCAGAGGACCCTAGTGCACCAGCTGGCCTGTTTCTGAAGTGCCTGGCACCCTCTGGGACTCAGTATATTCTCATTGATTAACTCTGTTCTAAACTAATTGACTCTCCTTAAAAATGGCCATAATTAATTTTCAAGTTCTGGAGGGAAGTTGTAACAATTTTATTTCCAGTGGGAGCCAGAACTTTAATTTTCAGAGGGTCACTTTATCTTCCACCTTTTACCAAGTTTTTGTACAATTCATTTGCAAATATTCTTGGAGGAAATGAAATAAGAGGGCAATGGAGGAAATTCACCTTTATGAAAACTAGCCCTGATAAAGGATTTTGCTGGCAAGTATTTGTAACTGCTAGTGTACAGGAGGGGTCAGATGAACTCTGGATTTAACTTATTTGAGCTGTATATTTCCTAGTCCCCAGTAAATGATGAATTGATTCTAGGTGGTGACAAATCAATTCACCTTTGTATTTGAGTGTCCTTTGAGGATTAGGCAAAGCATTTTAGTACTGAGGTTAAAAAAAAAAAAAAGATTCTTGTAGTTCTGCTTGCCCTGGATGGTTGTGAACACACAAACTGAGAAGAAAGGAGATTCAGGGTTAGATGACTGCACCATACAATATTGTCTTTTGTCCTCTGAAATTTTTGAACCCCATTGCATAGGTAGTCACTAGTTTAACTGGAATTTACTACATCAAATTTGAGTGTACACATACCTTCTAATAATCATGCTAGTTTTTGTGACAAGTCTGTAGTGATGCCTGGTTTATCACTGGTGTTTTCTGAGAACAGAGTGGAGACACTGAGCTAGTTTGGAGGTAGGTGGAACAAGGTGTGGATCAAGAGCTCTTTTATCCTTGGTTGGGTTACCTTAGGCTGCTTAAATGCTATGAGCTACCTCTGGCTTTTCTTCTTTAAACTAGGGTCTACTTACATCCTTGCCACTAGGCTAAATTTGATGGCCTTCGACTTAAAATTTTCTGAAAACAGGTTGGATCCTGCCTTCAGTGTTGCAAATCTCACTCTCATCATGATGGTTCCCTACCTAGCTATTGAGTATTGCAGCCTCCTCCCTATCTCTTGATTTTTCTTTCTTCTTCTAGTCTACTTCAGTGCAGCAACTTTTGTTTTCTTAAAATACTCAGCCAGGGAATACTTTTTCTTTTAGCAAATTGCCATCTATTTCCATGGTCTTTAATGGAACCGAATCATTCCCCTTCTTCAAATCCTGGCATGGCCTGAACCTCCTTATGCCTATGCCCAAAGTATCCTGCATCCTAAGACATCTCCCACTTGACTCCTTCATTTGCCATTTTTAAAAATAGATGTAAAACTTTCATCACTCTCGCTACTCATAATCTGGAAGAGTTTCCCAGTTAGCAGCCTGAGCTCTCCCCAAAATTTCACTTTAGACTTGTGTCTAGGTCCTAGAAATCCATCTAGAATCACAAATTGATAATCCTATTTTATGTCCTCGCCATGTAAAGCCACATTCACAGGAAGAGCTGAATCTTCAGTGCATTTTACCACTTTGGACATGGCACCTTTCTGGATCTCACTTTAGCACTCATGATGAGCCTGGAATGGAAGTGGAGGGTCATGGAACTCTCAAGTAGAGAAGAGTGCTGCCTTCTCTATGTTCAGACAGAACAAGATAAAATCCAAGTGGCTTTGTAAATGTTTCAGTTCCACTAGAATCCTTATTTCATTACACAACAACTTTAGGAAGTCAACATTTCAAGTTTGAGAAAGAGGCAGAAATTTTGTCATGTTCATTTTCTGCAAGATTTGTTTCAATTAATTTGTTATACATTCTTTTGAAAAGGCATACAAGATCATACAGAGAGACTCACAGGTGAGATTTATCCCAGACTGTCACACCCTAAAACAGGAAGCCATAGATATATATCAGTGTGTGTGTGTGTGTACATGTATGCACGAGAGTACAAACACACAGAATGTGATTCGTGACTCTAAAGTAATGCAGCAGATTGTCAGATGTGGTTTTTGGAACCTTTCTTCATTACAATAATACCTCTGCTTGTACCTATGTGAATCCTATGCATATATGCACACACGTGCTCATACACAACAAGCTCCAAAGTGCTAATATTAGAGACGCGGCAGTTGATGAAGAGTGAGTTTCAAGATTTGTGCTGTGTGTTTACATCAAGATTTTGAATTCAGGGACCTGCTGTTTTCATAGCTGCTGCCATTCTCTGCACAGCCTGTTTGGAAATGTTTCAGGCCCTGAGAGACCAGCTCCCTCATGAATAGGCAATTAGATGCCTCCTCCCTCCAGGCTGCGAGAGATGCTTTTCCCTCCTGGAATTTTCTCTACTTTTAGAAAACGTGTGCTTAACTTGTAGATGTGGTTGCCAGTGCTGGTAAGAATATTCTGTTTTGAATAACAATCGCTTTCTTTGTCACAGCGGGAGGAACCGAGATGGGAAACTAGGAACAGGGAGCAGTTCCCACCCGGAATGCTCTTTCGGATTCTGCTGTGCTGCCTTAGAATCCTTCATTAACATGGCGCTGCACAACCAGTTCCTACACTACATAGTAAACATAATTGTTCTCACATTAAAAAGAAGGAAAACAAACAGAGGCGCAGATATGTTCCTCAGTTTTTTGCAACATGTAGAGAGGCTGTGACGCACACGCTGCCTGGGAGCCTCGGTTCTCCCTCTCACCAGCTGGAGACGCTTGGGCCCGCTGCTTAACCCTCTGTACCTCAGTTTCTCCCTCTGGACGGGTACCTTCATATCGTTGTTGAACAGATTAAGTGAAGTAATTCATAAAAATGCTTAGAAAACTATCTGGTGGATATAAGCTTGAAATGTTGCAGTTGCTACCTGTTATGGAAGACAGGGTTAACAGGAAATAGGTCCTCCACCTACAGTTTTAATACAGATTTAAGCATATTCATTCCTCAGAAAATGCAGTACTGTTCTCCAGATACTGGCCTGACCTCCTTTTCCTAGCCAGGCTAGTATTTTTTTTTTTTTTCATCAAAATTGAGCCCATTATTTAAAAAATCCAATTTAAGAAGACAGACCCTTAGCCTTGCTTAAAACCCTGTACCAGCTCCCTGTACCATGTACAGGAAAAAATTCAAACTTCTTAGTAAGATATAAAAGGCTATTCTAAATGTGGCTCTGTACTACTTCTCTACTTTCATCCCATTAGAAACCCTCCATATGTATTTTATGCTGCAGCAATACTAAACTGGCCATGATCCAGTTATGTCACTATTATTTCAAATGCCCAGGTTTTGCAAATGCAACCACATGGGACACTGCCCCCACGCCCACACCGACTTTGTTTTCCAGGACAACTCTGGCTGGCTTCTCCCACATGGGCCAAGTTCTCTCTCACTCACTGTCCCCCAGATTCATGCATAGCTTCCTTCCTTTTGCCTTGCCCACATTTTCAGTCTCACGTGTCATACCTGGTGCTGCAATGCATTTGTTCACAGGTTTTTCTCCTCAACTTGCCTATGAGTTCCTTGTGGTCATGGACTAGGTCCTACACATTTCTGTGTTCTAGGACTGAGCAGATAGCTCAGAACCAGTGACTCAAAAAAGTTTGTTTTATGGTTAAATTGAAATAAGGAATATTTATATTATTAAAGCAAACACTGCAGCTTTTTTGTTGTTTTTTTCTTTACATTAACAAGGTCAGCTATTCTATTTTATAGAGCAAGGCACATTTATATAAATGAAGAGTAGGCAAAGCAACAAGAAGCCCAAGATTTTTAAGGATTAAGTTTATTTGATTCAACAAGTGTTGCTCTAATGTTAGTGGAAATAATAAAGAGGGAATAGTATGCATTGTTTCTTTAAGGGGATTTCAATCTGGAAGGGGATAAGAAAAAGAGTAAAAATACTGCAAATTCATGCCAGCAGAGGTGAAGCAAAGAGTTTTGGAGGTTTGAAGGAAGAATCAACCAAACAGAGCCGGGGATCAGAAAGGGGTGTTATGTAGAAGCTGCAATATTTGAGACTGGCCTTGATATACCAGGGAGGTGAGCAAGGAAAACACTCTGGGCTGGAGAAACAGTGCATGTAAAGGCTAGGGATGACTAACAAGATATCAACCCAGAGATCAGTAACTGTCCACCTGTTCCATCTTATGCCTAGTGTGGGGATGTGATAGGAGAAAGTTTAAAAAGCAACTTTGTGGGCAGTTTGCAAGAGATCCTAAATTCCAGAATGAGGAAATTTGGCTCAAATTAGTAGGCATTAGGGAGTGATCAATATTTTTGAACAGCTAAATGATGTAAATAGAAGAACATTTAAGAAAATGTGAGTTGTCAGTGTACATGGACCACATTGGAGAATTAATTTTATAGTAGGGATAAGAGATAGTAGACCATTGAGAATGTAAATGGGAAGTGCCAGTAGAATACAGTGTCTGAGAAACCTTATAGAATCAAAACAGAGAAGACATGGCAGTCATTTTTTTTTTGGTACCAGGGATCCAATTTGGGTCCTTGGACTTTCAAGGCAGGTGGTAGAACCACTGAGCTAAATCCCCAGCCCCAACAGTCATTTTGATGTGAGGATGAGGAAGAAGAAAGTTTCATGTGATGCTTAGATTTAAAGCCTGGTTAGAAGAGAAAGCATAGAATTATGAATTTGAGATATCAAGTAGAGGAAGCAATTTTATGAATTGGGTGGCTCATGTTGAGTTTGAAGACCTCCAAGTAGATCTGAAACTTAGGAGAAAGGTCACCAACATCAGGGAATGGATGTATTAAGGACAGAGGGAGAGATGGAAGAAGGCAGAGAGAAAGAGAGGAAGGGAGGGAGATAATATCACACATAGAACAGTAAGTAACCTGCATTTAGAGAACTAAAGAGAAATAGGGGCCAATGAAGACTAATGGTAGTAATAGAGCCAGGATGGATAGATGCAATCACACAGGATTCAAGGAAGAGATTTCAAAGGAGGGACACTAAGTTACACAAGTGAATTTAAGTTCATTTACTACCTGACACAAAGTGCAAAAATTTGTCTGGTTTCCATGGCTCTTTGGAGCTTATATTCCTTGGTAATGATTTGTTTCTGTGTCTGTCTCTCCTTCCAGGCTGGGAACTCCTCCAAGGTGATAGCATATGTTGTGTTTTTCCAACCCTTAGCAGAGTACCTGAAATGTAGCTAAGGCTCAATGATTGCTTGTTGAATGACTTAGTAAACAAAGAAGGCAACACAGAATATGAGACAAGGAGAGACCCATTGTACTTAAGGAAGAAGTAGAGCTCCTGACATTAAAGAATGAGTGTCTGAATAATTTTCTGCTCTTGAGAAAGGAAAAAACATTCTGTGAAAATGATTCAAAAGTGAACATTCAGAAAAAAAAAAATCTGAGTCCTTCACTATGGCATGAAATTAATCATCTCAATTCTCATAGATTTAATCCTTGTGATTTGTGAGGTACTACAGAAAATTATCTAGCAAGTAGAGTTCTATAACATTCCAGCTGCCTAAATTCAACTGGCCAGATGAATAATGACATTTCTAGGCACATCTAGGGCCTTTCATTTCCCAAGCACTTTATAAACATTGAATAATCTCACAATACCCTTGTGAGATATTATCATGTTCATTTTCTATATGGTTAACTGAGCCAAGGAAGTTAAATGACTTGCTCATAGGCCGCAATGAAAGTCAATAACATAAAACGTTCAGAAGCAAGGGGCTCCAAGGTTTCACACCTCATGGTAGATTGCTGAACTGAATTTCCTTCCTTACCCTGCTAAGAAGGGTGGCTGACAGCCCTGGGCTTCGGTAGATCTTACTTTACAGCTGAGTGAAGTGAGGGTTAGCATGCTGTTTCTTGCAGGTCAGAATCAGAGATGTGCACTGGCAAGACAGAAAACTATACTCTGAGGACTATGTGATGTAAGAAGTGCCTGGAAATGGAAGAGTGGAACCAGACATGGGTAAAATCTCTATGGTTTTTCAAAGGTCTTCATCAATATAGGAATAGAGATAGAGAGAAAAGTAGGTGTAGGAAATCTTGGTTAATGAGCATTTAAATCTAAACAACTGATGCTGTCTTACCTTTCTTGCAAATATTTGCATTTTTAACCATTTGGTTTTTATTCTCATTTTTTTTTTTTTTTTTTTGGTACCAGGGATTGAACTCAGGACCTTGCACTTGCGAGGCATATTCTCATTGTTTTCTACACTTTCCCTATTGCCATGTTTCTCAACTCAATACTCCTTTAGTCTAAGACCTAACAAAATATTGTCATTTAGTCAACCTTTATGCACATGGCATTTAAGAAAACCACAAGCTTTTAGTGAATTGGTAAAGTAAAATTTGATAGTCCTTACTAGGTTGGGAAATACATCTTTGATATGCACTTGTGTATTTATCCCCCAAGTTTTAAAATTTCTTTGTGCTTTAGTTTTTTTTTCAAATGAACATAGGAAAATGGAGTGGCTACTGTTGTTGCCTTGTGCACATTTCCCTGTGTGGGCTCAAAGACTCAATGACCTCTACTATAAGCACCTGTGACATTTGCCTGAGGACTGCACAGAAGCAGGTGAGAAGCATGGGGATAGTGTCCCAGGATTAGACTTAACCAAAACTATGGGACTGATGGAAGAAGACCTCAGTTTCCCCAAATCTCTGGTGTGTTCTGTGCATTCTCCTGTTGGGAGCAATGCTACATAATTCTAGGGAAAAATCATTTGAGTAGGCCTAGTTCTCCTGCCTACAGGCCAGCTATAACATTCCAAGACATAATTCCATTTTGGCCTCAGGTCACAAGGGAGATCTCAATGATCCCATGACGCTGTAACGCTCCAGGACAAGACCACACCTGCAAGAGACACCCTGGGAGGAACCAAACCTTCATCTGTGTAGTTCCTGGGAGGAACTAAATCTTCATCTGCATAGTACCTCATGGTTCTTAGATTTCCACCACCCCCACCCAGTCTTTTGTTACACCTTGTTCATCCTAATGTGATACTGAAATCTACATATTCATTTGCTACATTTGTTTCTCCTGATGTACTAAATAAAAGGTGCTGCAAGCTAGGGCTTCTTGTCTTTGCTGCCCAGAGCAGCACTGATCAGACCCAAAGCTCAGCTTCTTCTCAGTCTCATTTGTCTACTTTTCCTGTAATTCACCGTGTGCTGCCGTGGCTCACAGGAGGCTAGGACTTACTGCAGAGATTCTGGTAACGTCCTCTTCCCCTGTTCCCTACATTCTCCTAGGAGTCCTCAGCAAGATCACACCTCAGTTACTATATTAGTCAAGGTTCTATAGAGAAACACATTCACTATAAAATATGTGTATAATTATACAAGAGATTTATTAGGTAGGATTACAGGATCAGAAGTGGAAGAGTCCCAGTGGCCATCTGCCAGGTCAGAGATGAAAAATTACAAAATGGCCATCTGCAAGCTGGAGAGCCAGATGTTCTAGTAGCAGTCAAAGATTGAAGGCTTGGAAGCTCACTGAAGAGTCATGGGTGCAAATCTGTTGGAAGGCCAAGAAGCCTGCATTGGAAGCCTGAAGAGTCTGCCCTAGAGGGAAGGAACTGGAAACCAGTGTCCAAAGGCAATGACAAAGACTGGAGCCCCTCCAAAAAAGGAGGAACACTTTCTTCTTTCCCTTTTTATTCTGCCTAGGCTGTAAGCCTACTGTTTGGTACCACCCACATCTTCACGGGGTGGTGGTGGTGGTGGTGGTGTTTTCCTCCCTCAGTTTGCTGGCCTACATGTCAATCATCCAGAGATACACCCATAATTTACTAATCTGCTAGGCAGTCCTTATTCAAGTCAAGTGGGTGTATCACACACTTCCCTTTTTTCCCTCTCTATCTCACTTTCCCTATTCTCCTACTAGAGCTTTCTGGGATCTCTATCCAAATAAATCATTACCCTCAAATCCCTGTCTCGGAGCCTGCTTTCAGGCTACCCTTATCTAAGCCCATTACAAGGTTTATGAGGTTTTGAAGTTCTGATAATCATCTGAACATATGATTTACAAAGCATTTTGCAATGAGAACCTTTCAAGCACTGGTGAGTTAAGATGCCTGTTTTTATTATCCCCATGTAACAATAAAGAGATGGGAATTTTAGTAGAAATAAATGCCTTATGAAAAGTCAAAGTTAGGGAGTGGTGTCTTTGGTTTGTAATTCAGACCTCTGTTTCCAAAATCCCAGCTATTTCCACTTCTTCCCTGTGTCCTCAGATGTTGCTGGACAAGAATAGCTGAATAGCTACTTAACCTCTACCCTCATGTGAAATATCATTGAAATATGTTAACTATATATTTCTTTGAGAACTTTCATTAGCTACAACTGTGTTTCAAAGTAAACTAAACATTTAGACCAAAGCTATATCTTCATTCTTCAGAGAAATATTAATCATCATCAAAATTAGTTGTCCCTGAAATATTTTCATAGATTATTTTTAAATAATTTATGTACTTTTTCAAATAATAGTTTTCTGGAGTTAGAAGAGACCTTAAAATTTTGAGGTGCTAAAATCTCATGTATAGCATCTCTACTAGATGTCACATACTTTTATAACAGAAGTGTCACTGTTATACAAGGGGATCACTTCATTATTAAAAAGTTCTGGTTACTTAAAATTTCTTCCTTTCATTAAAACAGAATGGAATTCTTTTTTTCTTTTTTAAAAAATGTTATTTTATTGGTACATTTTAGGTATACAATATAATGAAATTCATCATTGGAAATTTGCACCTTTACATAATCTCTCTTGGTTCTTATTTTTCTCCTTTCCCCAGCCCTCCCTTCAACCCCTCCATCCTTCCCTATTACAAAGACTTTGCTTCCATTTTTTCATTTTCTCATATTAATTCCATTCCCTTCTTTCCTTTCCCCAGCCCTCCCACTTCCCTTCCCCTGTGCCCCTTTTCTTCCTATTTCACATTATCCATTATACCTCCCCCCCCATTAAGTTTATTGGCACATTTTAGGTATAAAATACAGTTATATTCATCATTGGGAACTTATGCCATTACATGGACACCTTAGTTCTTATTTTTTTCCCCTTCCCCTGCCCTCCCTTCACCCCCTCCACCCCTTCCCTATTTGCAAAGATTTGTTTCCATTTTTTTCTTTCCTCATATTTTTTTCTTTTCCCTTCTTTCCTTTCCCCTACCCCTCCTGCTTCCCCTGCTCCTTTAGATCTTTACTTCCTATTATACAATATCAATTATACATTTTTAGAATTAAAATATCAAGGCGTGGAAGATGCCGAGTCACCCCGCTGCAGACAGGCAGGTCTGCCCATGCCCTACCAAGGTCCTGAGTCATACAGAGCATGCCGAATCAGCCCGCTGGAGACAGGTGGGTTTGTGCAGGCCCTGCCAAGGTCCTGAGTGGTGCGGAAGACACCGAATCACCCCGCTGCAGACAGGCAGCCACCTGGTTCCACACTACAAAGACGCAGAGGACACCAGACCACCAGACCAAGGTACTGAGTCCTTCTGTTCCCGGCCCAGAGGGAGGGGCTTCTGAGGCACCATCCCACTGCTCCTGGTCCAGAGGAAGGGGCTTCCCAGCCACCATCCCTCCAGCTGTTCCCAGCCCACAGGAAAGGGCTTTTGGGTCACCATCCCTACCGCTGCTGCCGGCCCCTGGACCACCTCACCCACATCAGAGGAGGTAATCTGTAAAGGTGCTAACAGCCCCCTGGCCCAGTCGAAATGAGAAAACATGTAAATAAGTCTCAAAACCAGACTTCCAGATCACCTACAGCAACCCCAAAGGGAAATGGCATGGAACACTCTGATACTCAACAACCTGGACCCACTGAACTGGCAAAAAAAGGAGATCTGGAAAAAATGAAATCAGAAATAATTTCTCAGATAACAGGAGAAATTGTGCCCCTAGTGCAAGACATGATTAATAAATCTAGAGAAGAGCTCAGGAACATGATGGAATCCCAACATAAGAAACAAATGGAATCCATAAAACAGATGCAAATAGATTTCCAGGACATGAAAAACTCCATTGAAAGTCTACACAGCAGAATGAGCCAGTGTGAGGACAGAATTTCAGATATAGAACATAAGATTGCAATGAGTGACCAGGAAAAGAAAAATTGCTTCAAAATTATAAGGGAATGTGAGAAATCAATCCAGCAGCTGCTAGATGATGCAAAGAAGAATAACATAAGACTGATTGGGCTCAATGAAGAAACAGGAGAGAGTGGAGATGATATAAAAAAAATCTCTTCACAGAAATAATGGCAGAAAGCTTCCCAAGCATGGGAAAAGAGCTTGACATACAGATAAGTGAGGCATATAGGACTCCAAATAGCCTTGATCAAAAACAATCTACACATAGGCATATAATTGTTAAGATTCCAGAAACTCAACAGAAGAACAAAGTTCTCCAAGCAGTCAGAGAAAAGAAACAAATCACATACAAAGGAAAGCCCATCAGAATCACAGCAGACTTCTCAACACAAACCATCAAGGCAAGCAGAGCTTGGAGTGACATATTTCAAGCCTTAAAAGAAAACAGCCTCCAACCCAGATTGATGTACCCTGCAAAACTATCTTTCAAAATGGATGGAGAAATAAGATACTTTCATGACAAAGAGCACCTTAGGAACTTTGTGAATACCAAAGCAGCACTCCAAAGAATTTTACACAATAGCCTAGGAACAGACATTGAGGATCACAACCCCAGGAAGCAAAGCAGAATGAACCCATCTGGCATGACAAGAAATTAAATGGAAAGGGGGAGAATGCAACGAAAAGAAAAAGTCATGGCAATGACAAGTCAATACGTTTCAGTTATAACCATCAATGTTAATGGTCTCAATTCACCAATCAAAAGAAATAGACTGGCAGAATGGGTCAAAGAGCAAAATCCAACAATATGCTGCATCCAAGAAACACACTTAATTCAAAAGGAAACTCACAGACTGAAAGTTAAAGGGTGGAAAACAATACTCCATGTGACAGGAACCCAAAAAAAAGCAGGAGTAGCTATCCTCTTGGCAGATGAACTAGATTTCAAACCAACACTGATTAAGAGAGACGAAGAAGGACACTACATCCTTGTAAAGGGAAGAATCCAAGAGGAAGAGATGACAATCATAAATATCTATGCACCAAACACTAGTGCACACAACCACATAATACAAGTACTAACAGACTTGAAAAATCATATATGCACTAATACAATTGTAGTGGGGGACCTCAACACACCACTGTCACAAATAGATAGATCAAGTAGACTAAAAACAAGTAATGAAATACTAGAACTCAATTGAACTCTTGAACAAATGAACTTAACATATGTTTACAGAGTCTTCCACTCCACAAAATCAGAATACACATTCTTCTCAGCTACACATGGGTCATTCTCCAAAATAGACCACATACTCACACATAGAACATGGTTAAGTAAGTGCAAAGGAATTGAAGTTATCCCCTGTGTATTATCAGACCATAGTGTGATTAAATTGGAGTTCCATAGCAAAAGAAACTCAAAAAATTTCATAAACATGTGGAAATTGAACAACACACTTCTGAATAAGCAATGGGTCACAGAGGAAATTAAAGATGAAATCAGACAGTTCCTTCAATTAAATGACAATGGCAATACAACATATTGGAATCTATGGGACACAATGAATGCTGTCTTATGAGGGAAATTCATAGCAGTGAATATGCATATTAGGAAAACAGAACGAGCCCAACTAAACAATCTGGTGCTGAACCTCAAGCTTCTGGAAAAAGAAGAACAGGACAAACCCAAAGCTCATACAAGGGAGGAAATTATAAAGATCAGAGGAGAAATCAGTGCAATGGAGATGAAGAGAACGATACAAAAAATCAATGAAGCCAAGAGTTGGTTCTTTGAAAGAATCAACAGAATTGACAAACCTTTAGCCAACCTTTTCAGAAAAAGGAAAGAAAAGGCCCACATCCATGCAATCAGGAATGAAAAAGGTGAAATGACAACAGACCCAGCAGAAATCCAGAGGATCATCAATACCTACTTCCAGAACCTATACGCCAATAAGATGGACAACACAGAAGAAATGGACAGATTCCTAGATACATATGAATTATCAAAGTTGAACGAAGAAGACCTAAAAATTCTGAACAACCCAATAGCAACCAAAGAAATTGAAAATGTAATTAAAAGCTTATCAACTAAGTAAAGCCCGGGTCCTGATGGCTTCACTGCTGAATTCTACAAGACATTTAGAGAGGAACTGCTGCCACTACTGTTGAAACTCTTCAATGAAGTAGAAAGGGAAGCAATACTCCCAAATTCATTCCTGGAAGCAAGCATCACCTTGATCTCCAAAGCAGAGAAAGACCCAAGTGAAAAAGAGAATGATAGGCCGATCTCACTAATGAACATAGATGCAAAAATCCTTAATAAGATAATGGCAAACAGAATGCAGAAGATCATCAAGAAGATCATACACCCTGATCAAGTGGGATTCATCCCAAGGATGCAGGGATGGTTCAATATATGCAAATCAATCAATGTAATATACTATATCAATAGAGCCAAGGACAAAAACCATATGATTATCTCCATAGATGCAGAAAAAGCATTTGACAAAATCCAACATGCATTTATGATAAAAACCCTACAAAAAATTTGAATAGATGGTCTCTACCTCGAACTGATAGAAGCCATCTATGAAAATCCAACAGCCAATATCATGCTAAATGGTCACAAATTGAAATCCTTCACACTAAAATCAGGAACAAGACAAGGATGTCCACTATCACCACTCTTGTTCAATATAGTTCTGGAAACATTAGCCATGGCAGTTAGACAAGAGAAAGAAATAAAAGGAATAAAGATAGGTAGTGAAGAAATCAAATTGTCATTATTTGCAGATGACATGATATTCTATATAGAAGACCCCAAGAACTCCACCAAAAGTCTTCTAGACTTAATAACCAAATTCAGTCAAGTAGCTGGATACAAGGTCAACACACAAAAATCAATGGCTTTCCTCTACATTGATGACAGACTCACTGAGAGAGAAATAGGGCAAATACTTCCTTTCACAATAGCATCCAAAAAACTGAAATACCTAGGAAGCAACCTAACAAAAGAAAACAAAGACCTCTTCTCTGAAAACTATGGCACTCTGAAAAGAGAGATTGAAGATGGTATCAGAAAATGGACAGACATCCCCTGCTCCTGGGTAGGATTAATATAGTGAAAATGGCCATACTTCCAAAACTGCTATATAGATTTAATGCAATTCCAATTGAGATCCCAGCAGCATACTTCATAGACCTCAAGAAAACAATCCAAATATTCATTTGGAACAAGAAGAGACCCAGAATAGCAAAAGCAATTCTAGGTAACAGAGACATGGCAGGGGGTATCACAATCTCCAACCTGCAACTCTACTATAAAGCTATTGTGATAAAAACAGCATGGTACTGGCAAAGAAACAGATTTGAGGACCAGTGGAACAGATTAGAAGATGCAGAAACAATGCCAGACACAGTCAGCCATCTCATCTTCAGTAAAGGAGCCAAACAGCCTCATTGGAGGAAAGATAGCCTCTTTAATAAATGGTGCTGGGAAACTTGGGCTTCAACTTGCCAAAGATTAAAACTAGACCTGTATCTCTCACCATGCACTAAACTAAAATCAAAATGGATTAAAGATCTAAATATTAAAATAGAAACTCTGAACCAGTTGGAACACAGGTTAGGTAGAACCCTTGAAGACATTGGTGTAGGAAAAGATTTTATGAACAAAACTTCAGTTGCCTGTGAACTAGCACAAACAATCAACAGGTGGGATCTCTTTTTATTAAAAAGCTTCTGCACAGCAAGAGAAACCACCAGCAGTGTGAAGAGACAACCCACAATGTGGGAAAAAATCTTCACCTGCTCTTCCTCAGACAAAGGTCTACTATCTTGAATCTATAAAGAACTTAAAAAGATGAGACCTCCCGAATTTAAATACCCAATCCAAAAATATGCATCTGAAATGAACAGACATTTCTCAGATAAAGAAGTAGAAATAGCAAATAAATACATGAAAAAATGTTCAACATCACTGGTCATTCTAGAGATGCAAATGAAAACAATGCTGAGATTCCACTTCACTCCAGAAAGAATGGCTGCTATCATGAAATCAACCAATAACCAATGCTGGTGGGGCTGTGGGGAAAGAGGAACCCTGCTCCACTGCTGGTGGGAGTGTAGACTGGTGCAAGCACTGTGGAAATCAGTATGGAGATACCTCAAAGAACTAGGACTGGAAGTCCCATTTGACCCCACTATTTCCCTGCTGGAGATCTTCCCCAAAGAATTAAAAGAATCATACAACACTGATGTATGTACACCCAAGTTCATAGCAGTGAAGTTTGTAATAGCTAAAACTTGGAAACAGCCCAAATGGCCATCAACTGGAGATTGCATAAAGAAAATGTGGTTTTTTATAAAATGGAGCACTAATCAGCCATAAAAAATGAGCAATTAGAGACATTTATACCTAAGTGGATGCACATTGAGTGAATACTCTTAAGTGAAATAAATAGGACACACATGTGTAAGTACCAAATAGTTTCTCTGGTATGAGAAACTGAAAGTGTAAATAAGGACTAAATGTATAATAAGTAATGTGAAATAGGAAGAAAAGTGGCAAAGGGGAAGGAAGTGGGAGGGCTAGGTGAAAGGATAGAAGGGATTGGGATCAATATGAGAAAGTGGAAAAATAGGAACAAAATCTTTGTAAATAGGGAGGACTGGAGGGGTTGAAGGGAGGGCTGGGCAAGGGTGATAAATAAGAACCAAGAGATATTATGTAAAGGTGCAAATTTCCAATGATGTATGTCATTATATTATATACCTAAAATGTACCAATGATTAGAATGAATAATCGATAATGTAAAATAGGAAGAAAAGGTCCAAAGTGGTAGGGGTAGTGGGAGGGGCAGGGGAAAGGAAAGAAGGGGTAGGAAAAATGATGAGAAATGGAAAAAATGGAAATAAAGTCTTTGTGCATAGGGAAGGGTGGAGGGCATGAAGGGAGGGCTAGGAATGGGGAAAAATAAGAACCAAGATGCATTATGTAAAGGTCCAATTCCCAATGAGAAATGTAATTGTGTTGTATACCTACAATATACCAATAAAAGAATTTAATACAAAAAAAAGAAAAAAGAATTACAATATCAAGATCTAGGAGACATTACCACAGAGTTTACAGAACTTAAAAGGGTATAAAAAGCATATTTCATATATATATATATATATATATATATTGATACCAGGGATTGAACTCAGGACCTTGCGCTTTCAACGCAGGTGGCAGAACCACTGAGTTAACTCCCTGGCTCTAGAAAGCATATTTCAAAAATCTGTTTTGAAATAAATTTGACAACTTCTAAGAAGTACCTTGGAAGAGAATTTAATGAAACTTAACTCTGGAGGAAATATAAAATTTGAATAGCACCTATTAAAGAAAGTATATTCCTAGCTTGAAAACCTACCTATATGTTAACAACAGGTTTGTATAATTATATCAAACATTTAAAGCAGAAAAAAAAAGGAACTCTTCTCTCCTCATTTTAGGAAATCAACATTGTGCTAATCCTAAAACTGGATAAAGATAATAGAAGAAAAATGTATGAACATAGATAGAAATTTGTTTAACAAAACAAGCTATTAGAAGTCAGATCTGGCAGTATGTAGAAAGTGGTTTTATTATAGGGATGGCAGTGTTGGTTCAGCATTGGAAGATACACCCCCAAAAGTCATCATTTTAACAGAGGAATGGAAAAAAGCCATATGATCCTGTCACTAGTTGGAGAAAAAGTATCAGACTAAATTCCACAGATGTTCATGGTAAAAGCTATCAGGAGACTAGAAGTAGAACAGAACCTTCTCAACAGATTAAAGACATGTACTCCATACTTCCAGCAAGCATACCTTATAGGAATGGAGAAAATACCATGCTTTCTCCTTAAGGTGGGGAACAAGGGCAAATATGCTTACTCTTCATCTGCCCATTAAACTTTGAAACATAGGCCTAAACCAAAATAGTCTGGCAATAAAATGACACAATTAGGATAGGATTGGCAAGGTAGAAGCAAAATCTTTATATGTAGATGGAATGATCATCTACAGAGAAAATACTAAGAAATCTCTAGGAGCCCCAAGAACTTGTATTTGAATTTAGCAGGATTAGAAAACACAAGGTATATATAAAAATTCAGATCTATGTATACTTGGTATAAATGAAGAATTGGATATTGAAATTTAAAAGTTATGTAGGAGTACAAACGACCTAGAAAAGTAAAAAAACCAAAAAACAACCACAAAAAACCAGTGTTGAAATACATTTAGTACCTAATTTTAAGACTTCCTCTAAAGCTACAGTAATCCAGGCAGTGTTGGTGTAAGGAAGGACATATAGATCATTGGAATAAAACAGAGAATCTATAAGTAGAACCATACATATATGGTCCACTGAGTTTTGAAAGATTACTTAACATTAACATTTTATAGAATATAAACTCAATTCAAGAGCCGAGGAAAGATAGTGTTTTCAGCAAATGGCAGTAGAACACCTGGTATCTGTATATAAAAAAATTAACCTCAACCCTTTATTTCCATACATAAAAATAACTTGAAAGAATCTATGAACCTAAATATGAAAGCCTAAAAGTATAAACCTGTAAGAAGAAATTATAAGGGAAAATGCTCATGAATTTAGGGTAGGCAAGAACTTCCTAGGATACAAAAACACATGATATATAAAAGAAAAACATTGATAAATGAGATTCCATCAAAATTTAGAACTTTAAATGACATCGTTAAAATGAAAACTAGTCCTTAAACAGACCATATTTATAATGCATATAACCTATGAATATATAAAGAACCCTTACAGCTCATTAATAGACAACCCAGTTAAAAAGTAGACACAAGGAGATGATAAATAGCCAGTACAGCACAAGGAAAGGTGTGCAACACTAGAATCAGAAAAATACTAATCAGTACAATAACAAGATTGAATTATATACTCATTAGGGAGATGAAGTTAAAAGTTTTCAAAGTCTTGTCATGACCTTTTCTTTTTGTTGGATTCTCCCCCATTGCATTTAATTTGTCACACCCAATGGGTTCCTTCTGCTGGGCTTCCTGGGGTTGTGATCCTCATTGTCTTTTCCTAGTATATTTTCTGAAATTTTTTGGAGTGCTGGTTTGCTATTCATGAAGTTCCTAAGGTGCTCTTTATCATGGAAGTATCTTATTTCTCCATCAATTTTGAAAGATAGTCTTGGAGGGTACATCATTCTGGATTGGAGGCTGTTTTCCTTTAGGGCTTGAAATACATCACTCCAAGCTCTTCTTGCCTTGAGGGTTTGCATTGAGAAGTGTTCTGTGATTTTGATGGGCTTTCCTTTGTATGTGATTCATTTCTGTTCTCTCACTGCTTGTAGAAGTTTTTCTTCTGTTGAGTTTCTGGAATCCTAACTATTATATGTCCATGTGTAGAGTTTTATTCATCAAGGCTAGTTGGAGTCCTATATGCCTCACTTATCTGTATGTCAAGCTCTTTTGCCCTGCTTGGGAAGTTTTCTGCCATCACTTCTGTGAACAGTTTTTTTATGTCATCTGCACTCTCTTCTGTTTCTTCATTGACTCCAGTCAGTCTTATGTTATTGTTTTTAGCATTGTCTAGCAGCTGCTGGATTGATTTCTCATGTTCCCTTACAATTTTAAAGAAATTTTTCTTTTCCTGGTCACTAATTGCAGTCTTATTTTCTATATCTGAAGTTCTATCCTCACATTGGTTCATTCTGCTGCATAGACTTTCAATGGCGTTTTTAATCTTCTGGAAATCCATTTGCATCTGTTTTATGGATTCCTTTTGTTTCCTATGTTGGGATTCCATCATGTTCCTGAGCATCTCTATTTTTTAAGCTGTGTCCTCTCTAGATTTATTAATCATGTCTTGCACTATGAGCACAATCTTTGCATTATCTGAGAAATTATTTCTGATTTCATTTTTTCCAGATCCTCTTTTGTTGCCAGTTCAGGGAGTCGAGGTGGTTGAGTATCAGATTGTTCCATCTTATTTCCCTTTGGGGTTGCTGTAGGTGACCTGGAAGTCTGTTTTTGAGGCTTTTTTACCTGTCTTCTCATTTCCACAGGAGGGTGGGGTGGGGGGTTGCCTCTGGTGCCTGCGCAGCTAACCTTCTCTACCCTAGGAGTGTGGAATGGTGGCAGGGGAGGCTCTTCCTAGGTGCTGAGATTGGCTCACCTTCTCTGCCCTAGGAGCATGGAATGGCAGCAGGGACCAGAATGAATTTCTTGTATCTTCCTTCCAATTAATCTGGTTCAGACCTCTTTGAATAAAGTGAATAATTTAATCATATGTCTTGGTATGGACCTCTTTTTACATTAAAATAGTATTTTCGGTCCACCACCTCTTCTTGCCTTCAGATCTGGGTGTATAATCTTGTTCTGAGTAGAAATGGCTTTGTTGTTACCTCAAATATCTAACTAATTCTTTCTTCTTCTGCAGTAGTTTTCATATAAGTTATGCTTTCGTTCCTCTATAATGGCTCTGGCATTTATGGCACCTATTAGTACATTAGGTCATATTTTTATAATTATCATTTTTCTTTAGTTCTCTTTTGAAACTGTATGTTTTTTTATCCTTTACTGTGAATTTCTACTTGTTTTTAAATTTAATTATTTCTCTTATCCATTTGCTCTCCTCCTTCGGTTTTAAAATTTTAAGTATTTATTGAGCTCACATTTAACTTGTGATTTGTTGTTTGTCTTTGAGGCCCATCTTTCTGAGTCTTATTTCTCCCTGAAGTTGCAGTTTAGGGGGCTGATTTATTAGAAGGATGTGTAAATCACTACTGCATCTCTGTATTTCTGCTCTGGATAACCTACTTGAAGACAGCTTTTATTTTTCCTCCACAACCTTCATTTTTAGAAACCCTAGAATGCAAAGAACATGCATTTTAGAATCTGGCAAACATAGATTTGAATTTGGATTCCACCACTATATTAGTTGCCTTAGGTTGCTGTAGAAAATTTCCACAAACTGGGTAGCTCAAAACAATAGAAATGTGTTCTCAGTTTTGAAGTCCGAAAGTTTGAGATCAAGGTATTGGCAGGGCTGTGCTTCTTCCAGAGGCTCTGGGAGAGGATCTATTCTTTGTCTTTTCCATCTTCTGGGGGCTCCTGGCATTTCTTGGCTATGTCTGCATCTCTCAATATTCTATCATCCACTCCATTTTTCAAGTTCCTTTTGCCTCTGTCTCATATGATAATAGGGATGGCACTGAGGGGCCCACCCTAATAGATTAGGACTACAATCCTAATTAGTCACATCCCCAAAGATTCTTTTTCCAAATAAGGTAACATTCGCAGGTTCATGGGATTTAAACCTGATACTTTTGATGGCAACTATTCAGCCCATTTCAGCCTATTTTTATCAATCTTATTTTAAGCAAGTATGTAGGCCTCACTTTTTCCACCTATAAATTTGAACCAAGAATTAGTCTTCACAGTTTGACATTGAGTTTATATTCAAGAGTGATTTATGTTATCCTTTAGAGTTTTGGGGGCTTTTTCTAGTTGTTTCTAGCCAGGGCACTCAAAGAAAACTCAGGGTTCCAAGTTCCCAGTCATCACCATCCACCTCAGCTCTTCCTCATATCCTGACTTTCTTCAATTTTACAGTCATAGAAATTCCCCAGTTTAATTTTCTTTTTTCTTTTTTTTTTTTTTTTGGTACCGGGGATCAAACTCAGGACCTTGCGCTTGTGCGGCAGGTGCCAGAACCACTGAGCTAAATCCCTGGCCCTTATTTCTAATTTAAGATACACATTAGACCACTAACTGCTCCCACCTCATCAGAATTTTCTGAGTTGATGCTTCTGTATACAGGGCTCAAACTTTAAAATAACAAAACAAAACAACACACAGTATATCAGGAAAATATCCAGGAAAGAAACAATCTGAAAATTGTTTTTATTTTTTTTTAATAGAAGGCCAGAAAGTTATTTGTTCATGTCAGATGTCTGGATTTTTTAATGATTCATATACACATATAGATAGACACATTTTCATCATTTATTTAATATGTTATGGGCCTATAATGTTTTAAAGTTCTTATGTGTTACTTGACTTAAGTACTATTTGGGTACTTTCAGTCTCTTTCAATACTAACCTACCCTACATATACACTTATATGCCAAGCACACACATAGATATATGGGCAGAATCTATTTGATGCAGTATCTTCAGCAAGGATGAATTTAGAACTCAGGAGTGAATAGCTTAAACTCCCATCACAGTTCATCACATTTATATGGCAACAGAAACTGTAGGGCTTCAACCTTACCTGAGGGTCTGGAAGCACTACAGTTTATTAGGCAAAGCTTTTACAATGTCTTCATTTGCAGAGATGTTTCTATCAGAGCAATACCAAAATGTCTTCTGAATCAAGAACATGGGAATAACTACAAGCTTGTCAATATTTGTTCTTTCAAATGTAGCATTTCACAATTATCCACTGCAGAACCTTAGCAAGGCTCAAGTCTGATAAATATCTTTCAACTCCTATTAAGATTAAACTTGGCACTCTGTACCTTGTCAACTGTTATATTCATGAAGAGCAATAGATCACCTTTGAAACCTTTGAGAATAAGATGGTGGCTAGATAAAGGTTATTGTGCAGCCACTGAATATTTAATGGAATCTTCTGGCAACTTAAAATAATGTGCATTATAATATATTCAACATTTTTCTCTCCCAGAAAAGTAGACTGTGGCTGAGGATACAGTTAGAGTTGTAATTACTGCACTTGAAATTTATATGCATGCATATGCAAGGAAAGGGAAATTTTTCCTCCAGAAGAGAAACATTTTTGCCCATCCACTACCAGAATGAAACAACAAAGATGGAGCTTACTCAAATTTAATGTCATACTCCATCCTATCTAATACCAAACTCATTCAAATTAAGTTTTAAAGATAAAACTCCAATCAGCAATCCAAGCAAGGTATTATTTCAATCAAATGATCTTTTGAAGTGTAGTTGATTAAAAAATAAATTCAGAAATATAAAGAAGTTGGGTAGTGAAGAAAAATGAAAACAAAACCCAAAACACAACAATCCATGTAAGATTTAGCATTGATACATTTAGGGTTAAAAACAAAGTAAAAATTAAATACTTGTGTACTCCAAGAGTGCAAAATTCTTAAAGACATTAACAATTAATAAGGTTTCCCTCAGACCATCTTCTGCCTCCTCCAAAATAGAAGGGTCATTTCTGCAGACCATCTTAGGGGAGAGAAATGTGACTTTTAGTGTTCAGGGAAGAGACAAGCCAAAAGAGGTCACTCCTTTCCCTCAAAAGTGTCTCTCTGTCTTTGAAATTTTAGCCTTTACATTCATGTTTTTCAGCTGAGTCATTTCATCTTCTTAAAGTGTCAGTAAAAATGAATCCACTTGGAAATGTTGCATTTATTGAGCCAGGAGTTCTCAAATTTGATATGCTGGTGAAGTACCAGGGGAGTCTGATGGTGATAAAGATCACTGAACCAAGCCTAGGAAACTCTGATTTGGTATGTTTAGGGTAGGTTTCAGAGATCTTCTTTTAAGCCTTTATTTTTAGAGCAATTTTTGGTTTATAATAATTGAGAAAGTACAAAGATTTCTTATGTACCCCTTACACACATGCACAGCCTCTGCTATTATCAGTATCCCCTATTTGTACATGTTATAACCAAGGAACCTACATTATTACATCATTATCACCCAAAGCTCATAGTTTACATTAGGGTTCACTCTTGGTGTTGTATATTCTATAGGTTGAGACAAATGCATACTGCCATGTATCTACCAGTATAGTATCAAAAAATATACTTTCATTGACATAAAAGTTCTCTGTCAATAAGCTCTTCAGGTGATTCAATACCTGGGCCACATTTTGAGAAACCCTGTGTTTCACCATTAGCAGAGCATAGGCGTAAGCACAATTTCAAAGGAGAAATCCAAGAAGTAGAGAATTAGCAAGTGTATAGAAATGAACAGGACATACGAGACAATGTAGATTGATGGGGGGAGTGGATTTATAGTAAACAAAGATATACTTGAGGGTCCTGGAAAACAGTGAGCTACTGTTCTACTAATATTTTTTATAAGGGTGACATAAATCACCTGTGGATATTAACATTTGAATCCAGGGATTTATTAATTAGAAGGTTCTATCTTCATCCATATTACTCCCTATCCCAATCTTGTTATCACACATACATACACTCACACACACACACACACACACACACACACACACACACACACACACACCATTCATTGCAGTTATTTTGCCTGTTAGGTTATAATTTTCCCTGTCCCTCAGAGGGTCAACTGATATCTAATATCTTGCTGAAAGTGGGGAAAGAAATCAATGAAATAGTTACTTGAAATTAGGTGGCCAATTCATCCTGTTCCTTGTATTTAAAAAATATTGTATAGATTTTGACTTTTTTTTCCTTTGCCAGTAAATTTTGTTCATTTTAGTTCTTTGTAGCTGACCTTGGGCAACAAATTGCCCTAACAATGACATTCTCAAGGGAACATTTTTCTTTCCCCTGGCTGAGTCCCTTAATGTGGAGATAGGTGAGAAAAGAAGGTATTTCTGACCTCAACTCAGCCAGTGTATCTTTAATTTTACTTTCTTCATTTAAGATTCTATAATTTTAAGAAGTATGAAAAACCATCCAAATCATACAAAATGGAAAAACTGCACATTTTTCTTTCTAAATAATTATAATTGCCAAGGTAATAAAGTTTAGTAGGGAATTCATAATAAGAAAGAAAATGAGAATCAAACATAACAGAGATAACTCCTTTTAGAGTGTTATCATGTTTCCTTTTAATCTTTTTGCTTTTTTCTATGTATATATTTTACCTTTGTTAATAACTGTTCTCTTCTGCATGATTTGTAATGGCTAAATTAATTTCCCAAGCTCCAGATCTAATATAATTTATTTAACCATTTTTCTTCTACTTGCTATTTAGGTAGTAGGTAGTTGGTATAATATCTTCACATTGTAAATAATGCTCCAGTGAGCAAAGTGGTACATAAATCTTCTCTGATTACTCCTTTGGGCAAATTCCTAAGATGTAGAATTTCTGGAAAAAGTTTATGCATGACTTTAAAGCCTTTGAAGCACATTGTCAAATTGCCCTCCAGAAATGATATAGTAATTTACACTCACACCAGCAGTGTAGGAGTGACTGTTTTCCTGTACCCTTTCAGGGAATTATTATTTTAAAACATCTTTGCTTATTCCTAGTTTTTAATTTATGATGATCATGAGTAATATACTAAAAGGAGCTCTTTATAAACAGCCTCATTGATTTCTAATACATATTACTCTGGATAATCAAATATAAAATATAGTTGATTCTTGCTATATCCACTGGACCAGTGATTAATAAACTTATTTTCTGGAAAGGACCACATAGTAGATATTTTATGCTTTTCAGAACATATGGTCTCTATTGCAACTTTTCAACTCTGTCAGTGTAGTGTAAAAGTAAGTAGCTGCAGACAATACATAAGTACATGAGTATGTCTGTGGTCCAATAAAAGTTTACAAAACAGGCAGAAAGTGTGATTTGGTATATGAGCCATAATTTACTGGTCCCTGCTTAAACATTATGGAAACTCCTTATGCGTTAGTTACTGTCCTAGATATTAGAATATAGAACCCAGTGAAGGAGAGAATCTGGTGAGCCTAAATGATAAGACAGTGTGAAAAAAACTATGATAAACAGATACCCAGGTGCTGAGAGAATCCAGGAATAAGATAATGCAGAATTTTAAAGGCCACATAGGTATTGCCATGTGAAAACAAGAAGGTTTGGGGTGTAGGTGCAGAGAAGAGCATGTAAGACATACAAAGGAAAGAAAAGAGTATGTTCAGAGACTGAGAATAATAATGAATTTCAGAAACTATGTGTAGTTTACTATGATTGTATAGAGTTCACACAGTGCACTAGAAGCAGAAGCAATAAGAGACATATACACAAACCTCAGTCTTCTACTGAAGACTTCAACAGGCCAAAATACAAGTGCATAGCCACAAATATCCATGGGGTGTAAACTCTGGCCTTGTCCACCCTGAGTGGCTGAACACTGACCCTTGAGACCTTGCACAACTTTAGATCCTAAACACAGTCTTTCCCAATGACAGATTCCAAACAGCAGTGCCACCAAGTTGGAGAAGACATGCCTCCCTGACTAATCAGAGGCAGTCACAGAGTCCAGCCAGTATTTTCACCCAATCATAGAGTCCGGCCTATGGTCTAGATCACAGAGAATAATAATCAATGCCACTCAATCCAAACCACAGAAGGTCAGCCTGACAGAGAACCTAACAGCAAGGTCTGCCTGTCTGGGGTTGCTACTACCTGATCCACCCAGAATTCTAGGGTAAAGTAAAAAGTGAAGGTCTATCACTGCCAAAGAAATGGCCAGACATCAACACAAGGGCAAAAAGATTATGAAGAATTGGTGAAATGACACCACCAAAACAAACTACTCAAGCTATTAAATATATAGACAAACTATTTAGTAGTATTAAAGTATTAAAACTATTAAAGAAATTATTAAAACTCTAATATAAACCCTAAAAATGAAGAGCAATAAAATGACTGACAAAGAATTGAGAATAGCCCTCTTAAAGAAGTTTGGGGAACTATATGAAAATATGGATAGAAGATAAAATTTGGCAAATAACCAATAGGCAAAATGAGAAGTTTGGCAAATAAATATAAACAGTATTAAAAACATCCCAGCAGAAATTCAAGAGATAAAGAATATAATAACTGAGCTGAAAAATTCAATAGATAGCTCCAACAGTAGATTTAATCAAACAGAATTAAAAATTAATGAGACTGAAGACCATATATCTGAAGTTACCCAGTTAGAGAAGCAAAAAGAAAAATTGAATGAAACAATAAAAAATGCCTATGGGAATTATGATACATCACCAAGAGAACTAACCTTTGTACATAGGACTTTAAGAAGAAGATAGAGAAAAAAGCTCAGAAAGAAAGGAAATATTTAAGGAAATAATGGCTGAAATTTTCCCAAATCTGGGAAAAGATGACAACATTCAGAAACAGAAGGCTCAGAGTCTCTAATAAAATTCAATCTAATGAAGAGTTTGCTAAGGTATAACATAACTCAAACTATAAAAAAATTAAGAAAGAATTCTGAAAACAGGGAGAAATAAGAAACATATCCCACTCAACACAGTCCTTACATGGTTATCAGCAATCTTTATCAGCAGAAAGCCTGCAGGCCAGGAGAAAATAAGATGATATACAGACATGCACTACATAACAGTGTCTTGGTCATTGATGGACCACATATAAGATGATGGTCCCATAAGATTATTTTGCCTAATGACATCATAGCCAACTTAGTTTTTTAAAAAGTACACTCTATGATGCTTGCACAATGACAAAATTACTGAAAAACACATTTTTTACAATGTTTCCCTGTTGCTGTGAATATGTTTGTATTCAAAGTCCTAAGAGGGGGAAAACCCTGCCAAATAAAAATACTTAACCCATCAAAGCTATCTTTCAGAAATGAGAGAGAAATAAAAACTTTCTCAGTCAAACTAATCTAAGAGAGGTCAACATTAGTAGGCTTACTTTACAGGAATTCCTAAAGGGAGCTCTTTAAGCTGAAATGAAAGGCTGCTAATTAATGGTATAGACCATATTAAAGTAAAAAATTAACAATATAAGGAACACATAGTCATATTCAGAATACTTTAATGTTGAAAGGGTAGTTTATGAGGCAATTTTATCTCTACCATAAAGATTAAAGACAAAACTCTTAAAAACAACTGTAGTTAAACAAATTTTTAAGAGATACAAATTTACAAAATGATCAAAATTTCACATCAATTATAAAAGGTGTGTGTGTGTGTGTGTGTGTGTGTGGTAAACATGTAGAGTTTTGGTTAAAGTTGTTATAATTAGCTTAAAATAGCCTGCTGTAAATGTTTTATATAAGTTACACGGTAAACACAGAGCAAAAAAATATAGTACTTTCACCAAATATAAAAAGAAAGGATTCAAAGCACACCACTACAGGAAAATATCAGATTACAAAAGAAAACAGCAAGAGAGAAACAAAAGATCTATAAAACAACTAGAAAATTACAAAATAACTCCAGTGAGTTCTTACCTATCAATGTTATCTTGAATGTAAATAGAATAAGTTCTTCAATCAAACAATATATAGTGATAAATGGACTAAAAAACAAAACTAAACTATATGCTTCTGACAAAAGACTAACTTTACTAATAAAGACACACAGACTGGAAGTGAAAGTATAGGAAGATAGTCCATAGAAATAGAAACTAAAAGAGAGAAGTATCTATATTTTTATAAAAAAACCCTTTAAGTCAAAAATTGCCTAAAGCGAAAAAAGAAAGGTCATTATATAATGATAAAGGGGTCAGTTCATGAAGAGAACATAATATATTTATGAATCCAATGTCAGAGCACTTAAGTATATAAAGCAATTACTAAATGATCTGAAGGGAGAGACCAAGTGGAGTACAATAATAGTAGGGGACCTTGATAGTTTACTTCAACAATGATAGATCATCTAGACAGAAAATAAATAAGGACATATTGGACTCGAATTACACTATAAATAAAATGGGCCTAACAGAAATATATAGAATACCCCCACAAACAACATAATACACATTATTCTCAAGAACACATGGATCATTCCTCAGGATAGATCATATGTTTAGCCACAGAAAAGGCTTAATAAATTTTAGATGACTAACATTATATCAGGTATCTATTCCTAATACAATGACATGAAACTAGAAATCAGCAATGGCAGAAATCTTGGAATATTCACAAATATGTGGAAATTAAACCTGAAGAATATGTGGGTCACATAAAAAGAAAACTTCTGCACTATTTGTGGAAATGTAAATTAGTATAGGCATTATGGAAAACAGTATGAAAGTTCACCAAAAAACTAAAAATAGAACTTCCATGTGATGTAGGTACACAACCCCTGGGTATATGCCTAAAGGAAATTAAGTCATCAAAAAAAAAAAAAAAAAAAAAAGAGAGAGACATCAGTACACTCATATTCATTGCAGCACTATTTATAATAACCAAGATGTGAAATATGCTTAGGTGTCTGTCAAAAATGGACAAAAATGGTATATATACAGGATGGAGTTTTATTGAGTCATAAAGAAGAATGAAACCATGTCATTTACTGGAAAATGGATGGAACTGGAGATTATCATGTTCAACAAAATTGGGAGGGCAAGAATGTATAGTAAATGCGTGTATCAAAAATGAAGAAACAATTTAATATTACCTTCAAGTAACTAGGAAAATAAGAACAAACTTAGCCCCAAATTAGTAGAAGAAAGAAATAACAAAGATCAGAGCAGAAATAAATGAATTAGGCACTAGAAAAATTTTTTAAATTTAAGAATTTTGGGGGAAGGAATAAAACTAATGAGATTAATAAATCCTTAACTAAACTAATGAAAGAAAAAAGAGAAAACTCATACATAAAATCAGAAATTAAAAAGGGACATTAAAACAGATAATGCAGAAATACAAAGGATCATAAGACATTACTATGAATAATATATGAGTATATATGCCAACAAACTAGATAATTTAGAAAAAAATGGATAAAAAAATGGATAAATTTCTGTTTCTGAAGAAACAGAAAATTTGAAAAAATAATGAGATTGAATTGCTAATTTAAAAATGTCTTCAATCAAAGAGAAGTCCAAGATCAAATGGTTTTTCAGAAGAACTATACTGAACAAGAATTAATACCAATCCTTCTCAAACTCTTCGAAAAATCTCAACTGCAGAGAATACTCCTAAACTCATTTTATGAGGACAGTATTACCCTGATACCAAAGGAAGATCAATATCCCTGAGGAACATACATGCAAAAATTATCAACAAAATACTAGCAAACCAAATTCAATGAAGCATTAAAAGAAAAAATTCACCACTATCAGCTGGGATTTATTCCTGAGATCCAAACATGGCCCAACATACACAAATTAATGTGCCATACTGGATTAACAAAATGAAGGATAGTAAGATCTCCTCAATAGATGCAGAAAAACATTTCACAAAATTAAATATCCTTTCATGATAAAAACTCAGATTCGGTATAAATGAAACATACTTCAACACATTAATGGTCATATATAGTAAGTCTAAAGGTAATGTCAGTGATAAATTGAGACTTTTCCTTTAAGTTCAGGGACAAGATAAAAATTCTCACATTTCTACTTCTTTACAACAAAGTACTAGATGTCCTAGCCAGAGAAATTAGGCAAAAGATAGAAATAAAAAGACATACTAACAGAGAAAGAATAGGAGAAATTGCTTCTGTTTGTTGATAACATGATCTTAGGTACAGGAAACCCTAAAGACTTCATAAAAAAACTGTTAGAACTGATACATTTAGTAAAGCTGCAGAAAACAAAATTGGTATCATTTCTATGCACTAGTAACAAACTTTCTGGAACAAAAGTTAAGAAAAATCTCATTTATAATAGCAACAACAAAGTAAAATACAGAGTGGGGATAAATTTAATAAAGGAGGTAAAAGCCCTAAACAGTGAAAATATAAAATAGTAATGAAAGAAACTGAAAAATTGCAGATAAATGAAAAGATATTCTGTGTTCATAGATTGGAAAAACTAATTAGTAAAATATCTATGTTTTCCCAAATTATCTACAGATTCAATGCAATCACTATCAAAATATCAATATCATTTTCTATAAAAAACCCCTTTAAGTTCAAATAGAATTTTAAAAAGACCCTAAATAGCCAAAACAATCTTAATTAAAAAAAAGCTTTTGCAATCAAAATAGCATGATAATGGCATAAGAACAGATACTGACCAGTGAAACAGAAGAGAAAGCCCAGAAATAAAGCCACATATTTATGGTCCATTGATTTTCAACAAAAGTACTGAGAATACAACAAGAAAGGACAGCTTCTTTAGTAAATGGTCTTGAATGTCCACATTCAGAGGAATTTTGGAAATTTGATCTCATCTAACAATGCATGCAAAAATCAAGTAAAAATGGATTAAAGACTTAAATTTGAGACCTGAGACTACAAATGGCAGCAGAAAACAAAGGAAAAGTATCACTACTTTGGTCTGGATGAGTGCTGCTGCTGCTGCTGCTGTTGCTGCTACTACTACTACTACTGCTGCCATTACTACTACTACTATTATTATCATTTTAATACACCCCTCAAAGCACAGGCAATTCAAGGAAAAATATATAAGTGGGACTGCATCAAACTAAAAGGATTTTTGCACAATAAAGGAAAAAGGTGAAAAAGTTAACAGACAACCCACAGAATGAGAAAACATTTGCAAATCATTCATTTAATAAGGGATTAATATCCAGAATATATAAGAAACTCAAGAACAAAAACCCAAGTAACCTGATTTAAAAATGGGCAATGGACCTTTCTCAACATTTCTCAAAAAAAGACCAAGTTTATGAAAAAAATGCTTAGTATCAAAGTCATCCAGGAAATGGAAGTTAAAGCCACAATGAGATATCACTTCAAACCTGTTAGACTATTGTAAAAAAGATGGAATATAAGTGTTAGCAAGGGGGCAGAGAAAAAGAAACACTTGTACACTAGTGGTGGGAATGTAAACTAGTACAATCATTATGAAAAATGACATGAAGTTTTCACATTAGCTAAGAAAATAACTATCATATTATCCAATACTCCTACTTCTGGGAAATGAAACAAAATCAACATCTTATGGGAATGTCTGTACTGTCAAGTTCTCTGTAGCATTATTCACATTAGCTAAGACATGGAATCAACTTGTATCTATCGAGGCATGTATGGAAACAGAAAATGTGGTTTATATACCGAGCAGCATACTAAAAAACCTTAAAAGAGAAGGAAATCCTGTTTTTTTTTTGTGACAATATGGATGAACCTGCAGGACATTAACCTAAATGAAATAAGCCAGGCACAAAAAGACAAATACTGTATAATCTCACTTACATGTCCAGTCTAATAAAGTAACTCTATAATGTGAAGTGAAGAAAGTCAGACACAGGTTAAATATCACATGGTTTCTCTTATTGAGAAACCCAAAATAAATAATTTAAAGAACAAAAAAGAAAGATGATAGGAAACAGGGAGATAGACTTTGTAGAGATGGGAAGGACTTCTGAAGATGAAAAGAGATTAGAAGGAGGGGAGGGAAAAGTAAAGTAAAAAGGATCAAGATGCTATATGATGTACAAATACCCCACAATGAATAGATTCATTATATATTGTGAATATACACTAATAAAAAATTTAACAATGATGCTGAACTCATAGAAAAAGTAGAATGATGATTATCAGAGGCTAGAGGGGGGTGGGGACAGAGAGTGGGAACTTGTTGCTCAAATGGTACAAAGTTTCAGTTAGGAAGAATAAGTTTTCAGATCTATTGAATGGCAGGGTGACTATAGATAACAAGGTTTTATACATTTTAAGATAACTAATAACAATTTAAAATGTCCTACAACAAAAAATAAATGAAATGATGGATATGTTAATTAGCTTGATTTAACCATTCCACATCATATACTTACACCAAATATAACATCGTACCCATGAATGTATATAATTATGATATGTCCACTAAAAATAATACATATGTATTTTTTGGTACCGGGGATCAAACTCGGGTCCTTGCGCTTGCGCAGCAGGTGGTGAAACCACTGAGCTAAATCCCCAGGCCCACTAAAAATAATATTAATAAAAATTCCACAGTAATTGTGTGGTAGCCATGTAAGAGATTAACATTAGGGCAAGCTGGCTGAATGGCATATGGAAATCCTTACTGATTTTGCTACTTTTCTGTAAGTCTAAACTTATTTCAAAATTGAAAGCTAAACATATCCTTTTGGCAGCAGTGTGGAGGATGAGGTGGAGAAATAGGTTAGAGGTGGTACTACAGCAGCCCAGGGAAAGGAGGTTATGAAAACAGCCAGCAGCTGTGGACATACAAAGAGAGTGGATGAGAGAAATTTGGGAGTAAAGGCAGGACCAGGAAGAACAGTTTCAACCAGATGTGGTCTTCTAGCTGAACAATAAGATTTTTAAGCAAGTTATAACTCATTCTTTAACCCCATCACAGCAGATTATAAAGCACTATTGCTATTTCAAGGTCCAAAGGAGGTGGCTGAGACTGTTAATGTGCACATCATGCTTTTGTGTATGAGAAAGGAAGAATATGAGAGGAGTCACTAAATCCTACAGGAACTCACTATTAGTTGGGCATTTGATGTTTCCTGCTACTTTGAATGTTTCTGTGAAAGTAGTTGGATTCATATAGTAGCCTTAAGAAAAGATTCATGAAGTAAATGTTGTATTAAACTCTCATCTTAGAGTGTTAGTTCTCAATGATTCTCAGCCTTGGGTAAAATCCTCTAATAGTTGCAGGGAATGGGGAAAGGGGACGTTACCAGAACCTCTGCAGTAAGTCCTAGTCTCCTGCAAGCCACAGCAGCACAGGGTGAATTACAGGAAAGGTAGACAAATGAGACTGAGAAGAAGCTGAGCTTTGGGTCTGATCAGTGCTGCTCTGGGCAGCAAAGACAAAAGCCCCCTAGCTTGCAGCACTTTTTATTCAGTACATGGGGAAACAGATATAACAAGTGAAAATGCAGAGTTCAGTACTTTACATTGGGATAAACAAGGTGTAAAAAGACTGGGGGGGGCAGTGGAAATCTAAGAACAATGAGGAACTATGGAGATGAAGATTTGGTTCCTCCCTGGCGTCTCCCACAGGTGTGGTCTTGTCCTGGAGCATTACAGCATCTGGGGATCACTGAGGTCTCAGTTATGACCTGAGGCCAAAATGCAATTATGTCTGAAATGTCGTGGCTGGTCTGTAGGCAGAAGAACTAACTAGGCCTACTCAAATGATTTTTCCCTAGAATTATGTAGCATTGCTCACAACAAATAGTTTTTCCCTTCATCGTTTGATCAATTGCAGTAACCCTGAAGATAGCAGCTAGATTCAGTAGAGGGTATCTCTTCCTTAAGGAAGACATCTCCAAATATGCCTTATCAAGTCATTTCTAAATAATTATTTTTCTTTTCCTTTAATTCAGGACTAACCACATGATGGTGTAAGACCAAGGGCCTTACCAAACACTCCAAGGAGCTGACTGCAGCAAAGAACACAGGGGAAGGAACACACCGGACAAGTTGGAAAGTGAAACAGACCTTAGGCTGGCCAGACGGCACTCCCAAAGCAAAGTAGCTTAGAGAGGTGACTAGCCCAGAGTCCAAGGCTCTTTTATAGGGGGTTGCAGGGGAAGTTAGGTGAAATTTACAGAAGAGGAACAAAGGTTAGTGGCCAGCTGACACGTACTGATGGTCAGCAGATGCTTGTAGATTGTTCTATAAACATCAGTTTTCGAACAAAGAGTTGAATAATTTACTTTGGGACCTTATGGCTGATACAGATCTTATCTAATGTCCAGGAGCTAACAAGCATCTTTATCTATTTACTCACATTCAATCACAGTTGGGGCTAGGGGAGTTTTATGATTACAGAGTTATGCAGTCCCACATACCCCACTGATTTTACAATTTAAGTACTCTAGGTGTAAAAGTAGGCATCCATTGTATACAACAGCATGACAATAGTAAACATATACACACAACTATAATGATGAGAAAAAGTTGTTTTAACCATTGTAGGTTGGGCAACCATTTAGTTAGCCATTGGAACAAGTCCCAGCCATCTTCATTATGTACCCCTTGAGCCAGGTCTTCCAATTGTTTTACCTTTTTTTTGATTTTTGGACTATTGTCAGTAAAATTGAAACAACACATATTTTGTATTTTTTCACAACCTTGGTGGTGGATGAGCAACAAATAGTCTATCGCTGCCCTATTATCTAAGATTGCCTGTCTCTGTTCTTGTAACTCTTGGTTAAATTGGCTGGGATATAACTGAAAGTTATTCCTTCACAGGTATAAAACCATCCTATTGGCAGGGAGATATGGCAATCATTATACACAATTTTTTGTTTTATGTGGCAGGGCATCCCTTCTTACCATTTTATCCTCAGACATTTGGTTGTACAATTTTCATACATAGCACATTGGGTATTATTTGACATAATTACCCTGGGTGCATATAATTTGACATCATTTTTAGGTTTATGACATGAGGCATGTCCCCAGTACATGATGGAAATTTACATCAACATTTAGACAGAATTCAGACAAATTAAGCGAGTTTGCCAATTGAATCCATACATTTTTTGTGTGATCTAGTCCTCTTGGGGGCAATACTGCCAGTGTCCCAGAGAATATTATCATGAAGGCAAAACATCTCCAACCCCCTCCAATCTTAGCTTTTGGTCACCTGGTTGGCTGGTAACCTTTCATTTGTCCTTTTTGACGTCCACGGGGGGTCCTGCTTTCAGATGGTTGCGATGTATCCAGGCAGAATGTCCAGCCACCTTCACCGCCAAGGGAGTTGACAGGACAACAGGAACCGGTCCCTTCCAACGAGGTTCCAGGGTCTTGGAATCAAGCCTGCGAATAAAAACCAAATCTCCCGGCTTATAGGGTAAAGGCTGTAAAGATTTTTCATTTGGACTAGTCATTTTCTTTCTTTCGTAATGTCTCATGTAGCTCTGACTGAAGCTGATGAACTGTTTTTAAGGATTTAAGGAGTCGAAGGTGGGAAAACTTTTCCTTTAATTCTACATCTATTAATGGAATGATTGGGGGAGATTGCCCATAAACAATCTGGAAGGGGGACAGATTGAGGGGAGGCTTGGGAGTGCACCTCGTTCGGAGGATGGCAAAAGGGAGAAGCTCTACCCAACCTAGTTCAGTCTCCAAGCATAATTTAGTCAGAATCTCCTTTAAAGTTTGATTTGTTTTTTCTATCTGTCCTGAACTTTGAGGCCTATAGGCACAGTGTAGATTCCACATTATTCTAAGGATATTACTAATTAATTTAAATATCTTGGCCATGAAGGCTGGACCATTGTCAGATCCCAGAGGTAAGGGCAAACCAAAATGGGGAACTATTTCTGTCAGGAGCTTTTTAACTGTTACTTCAGCTGTCTCCCTCTTAGTGGGGTATGCTTCTACCCATCCTGAAAATGTATCCACAAAAACTAGCAGGTATTTGTACCCATACATGCCAGGCTTCATTTCAGTAAAGTCCAACTCCCAATGTTCTCCTGGAATTAATCCTCTGTGTCAGACCCCGGGGGGCCCGGTTACCTGGTTTGTGTTTACCTTGAGGCAGGTGGGGCATCGTCTCACCATGTCCTGGGACTTTTGGGCTAATCCCTCGCTGATGAAATGAGGTCACAGGGCAGCCATCATCCTTTTCTCCCCGAGGTGGGTGGACTCATGTAGTTCTTGCAGCAATGTATCTGCTACAGCAGCTAGGAGCACCACCTTTCCATCCTTAGTCATCCACCATCCATGTTTTCCTCGAGTCCAGCATCTCCTGTTCATTTCCACTACTTCTTTATCTGTGTATTCAGGTTTTTCTGGGAGCACTGGCATGGGAAGCAGAACCATTTGCTTCCCCACTGATTTTTGGGCGGCTTGTTTTGGTGCCTGGTCAGCAGCATTATTACCAATCATCTCGGGGCTAAGCCCCTTCTGGTGCCCACAGCAATGGATGATGGCAACCTCTCAGGGCATCCAGGTGGCTTGTGGCAATGCCAATATCTCAGTCTTATTTTTTATTTCCTTTCCTTCAGAGGTCAACAGCCCTCTATTTTGATAAATCTCCCTGTGTACGTGGGCGGTGGCAAAAGCATAACGGCTATCAGTGAATATACTTATCCTTTTTCCTTTTCCCAATTCCAGAGCCTTAGTCAGAGCAATCAGCTCAGCCCTCTGTGCTGATGTCCCTTGAGGTAGCCCCTGCTCCCATTCCACCTGTTGGTCCTGGTTGACCACCACCACTCCAGCATACTGTACACCATCACGAATGAAACTGCACCCATCAGTATAGAATGTTATCTCTGCACAAGGGAGGGCCTGGTCCATCAAGTCCAGATGTCCTCCCCTCAAGTTTTCAAGAGCCTCAAGGCAATCATGGATGGGCATTTGTTCATCAGATTCCGGGAGTAGAGTAGCTGGATTGAGGCTAGTGGTGGTGGCAAACTTAATGCCTGGCTGTTCTAACAAGAGTCCTTGATATTGTAACAGTCTGGCATTAGACAGCCATTTGCTAGGTGAGCTATTCAACAAGGGCTCAATGGCATGGGGAGTGATCAAAGTCAAATCCTGTCCAAAGGTCAATTTGTCAGCCTCTCAGGTTAAAGCAGCTGCTGCTGCTACTGCTCTCAGACAAGTAGGCCACCCTCGGGCCACTGGGTCGAGCTTCTCTGAGAGGCACACCACAGGTGGCTTCCATGGCCCCAAAAGCTGAGTAATCACTCCCTTGGCTACCCCATTTTTCTCTGCTACATACAGGGTGAAGGATTTGTTTAAGTCTGGCAATGCCAGGGCTGGTGCTGATGTAAGCACAGTCTTAAGCAATTGAAATCCCTGCTAGCAAGCCTTGGTCCATTTAAGGTGCATATTTCCTCCTGCAGTGGCTTCATGCAGGGGTTTGGCAATCTCAGCAAAGCCAGGAATCCAAATTCTGCAATAGCCAACCACCCCTAGGAATTCTCACACCTGTTTCTTTGAGCTTGGCTCTGGAATCTGCAGAATTGCAGATACCCTTGATTCTGCCAGCCTCCTCTTTCCCTTTTCAAGAATATAGCCCAAGTAGGTTACCTTGGTCTGGTAGAGCTGAACTTTCTTCCAAGACACCTGATATCCCAGGTCTTGGAGGGCTTTCAGGAGGCCCTCGGTGGCTGCAATGCATTCTTTATCAGTTGAAGTCACCACCAGGAGGTCATTGACATACTGAAGAATAGTAGCCTGGTGAAACACTTTTCTTACCTCATGTAAATCCTTGCTGAGAGCTTCCCTGGAACAGAGTGGGGGAGTGTTTGAATTCCTGCAGCAGCTGGGTCCATGTCAGCTGTCTGGTAGTCCTGGTGTCTGGGTCAGTCCATTGGAAGGCAAAGAGGGGCTGGCTCACTGGTGCTAGAGGCAGGCTGAAAAATGCATCTTTGAGGTCTAATACCAAGTACCACGCATGAGCAGGAGGGATGAGACTCAACAGAGTATAGGGGTTTGGTACCATTGGGTGGACGGTCTCCACCCAGCTGTTTACCTCCCACAAATCCTGTACCGGCCTGAAGTCTGAGGTGCCAGGCTTTTTCACGGGAAGCAGGGGTGTATTCCAGGTGGATTGGCAAGGGGCCAAGATGCCGGCTTCCTGGAGTTGGTGGATGTGTTTGTAGATCCCCACCTTGGCCTTGTCAATCTTTTTTATCTACTAGATGAACCCCATCTCTTTCTTTCTTAGTCTCTTTCTCTCTCTTTTCAACTTCTCACAATCCCTTTTATAATGGCCCTTCTCTTTGCAATATGTGCATTGATCCTTCTCTAACAAGGGCTGTACTTTACTTTTATCCTCTTTTTTATTTTCTCTGTATTCTTTTTGGATAAAACCTCCATCTTCTAAGGCTGCAATATTTGCTTTTTAAAAATCTTTTTAGCCATTCTGTCATCAAAAGGATCCCTGTTATTAAACACCTTCATTGTCACACTCATCAATTTTTCCCTATTTTCTCCCTCAAATCCCTCCATCAGCTGCAATTTCTTCCTAATATCTGGGGCCGACTGAGTGTCAAAAGCCAAATTAATTGCCTGTTGATTTGCAGGGGCATCTGGGTCAATTGGAGTATACATACAGTATGCTTCCAACAGGTGCTCCAGAAAGGCAGAAGGGGATTCCTCAGGTCCTTGGAGGACCTCGCTTACCTTGCTCAAATTGGTAGGCTTTCGAGCGGCTCCCCTCAAGCCAGCTAGGAGATGCTGACGGTAGTTTTGGAGAGCTTCTCTCCTGCCTGAGGAATTAGTTTGCCATGGGGGACAGGTGGACGGAAGTTGTGCCTCAATAAGGGCCCGTTGTTGCTCATCGAGTGGGCCCTCTGTTCCTCCCAACACTGACTTTATGGCTTGCCCTCAGGTCCTCTCTCTCTCTCCTCGGAGGTGAAAAGGGCTTGAAGGAGTTGTTGACAATCATCCCAGGTAGGGTCATGGATATGAAAAACAGATTCTAGGAGGGAGATCAAAGCCTGCGGCTTTTCTGAAAAAGGGGGATTTTGATGTTTCCAATTGTACAAGTCACTGGTAGAAAAAGGGATATAGACATAATGACCCTGCTCTATTTCCTGAAGAGGTAAAAGAGGTACTGAACCAGCCCCTTCAGTGGGAGCCCCACTGGGACCATAAGTGGCCCCTGTTCGTGTGTGGGAGGGGGAGGTCACAGGATCTGGAGATTTTTTCTCTTTGGGTAGAGGAGGGTAGAAGGGGTTTCGAGATCTGGGGCCGGCTTTATCAGAGGAGGAGGATGGCTCCACACAGGGTGGAGGTCTTATAAAGGGGTCTAAGGGATCAGGATCTTGTGAGAGCACTGGCCTGGGAGCCTGGGTTTTGGACCCTCAGGGTTCCATTGGAGCCATAACCAGAATGTGAGTGTTTGTTCACAAGGAACAACACTGCAACCAAGCCAGAGGCTCTTGACAAGCCTGAACCCAGATATTTATATATGGAAACTGATCAGGATGGCTAGGTTGCCTGGTGACCCTTTTCCATACCACCTGGCAGAGGCTTGGGTCAAAAGAGCCCTCAGCTGGCCATCCAACTCCAAAGGCCAGCCATTCCAATTGACACAAGGAGACAAGTTTTCCACGAGAAAATTTAACCCCATATATTTAACCCCATATTAGTCCTCCTGTTGGGGGGGGGAGCCAATTTAAAATTTGTGAGAAAACAATCCAATGGGGTATTTTTGGAGCAGGATCCTCCCATCTCTGCCCTGATGGTTTGGAAAGAAATACAAAATTAAACACACAATGGACAGGACACTAAAGTATGAACGACAAGACGAATAGGTGCCACAACAAAAGTGAAACTAAATCTTCCCTTGTTCCTCTTCAGGAACCTTGGGGTCAGGGGAGGCTTACCGGCCCATCAGCCACCTCACTCCTCACAACAAATGGTTGCAACTGGCCAAAAACTTACCTCAGGAGGTTTTCTGAGGTCTGTGTCTGAGAGTCTCCTGCTGGATCCTGCCACAGAGTCTTGGCTGAACCGGGGTTCCTTACCCAGGGATCTCGCTGGGGCCTCCAAAATGTAAGACTGAGGGCCTTCCCAAATGCTCCAAGAGCTGACTGCAGCAAAGAACACCCGGGAAGGAACACACCGGACAAGTTGGAAAGTAAAACAGACCTTAGTCTGGCCAGATGGCACTCCCAAAGCAAAGTAGCTTAGAGAGGTGACTAGCCGAGGCTCTTTTTATAGGGGGTTGCAGGGGAAGTTAACAGGCAAAATTTACAGAAGAGGAACAAAGGTTAGTGGCCAGCTGACACGTACTGATGGTCAGCAGATGCTTGTAGATCATTCTATAAACATCAGTTTTCGAACAAAGAGTTGAGTAATTTACTTTGGGACCTTATGGCTGATACAGATCTTATCTAGTGTCTAGGAGCTAACAAGCATCTTTATCTATTTACTCACATTCAATCACAGTTGGGGCTAGAGGAGTTTTATGATTACCGAGTTATGCAGTCTCACAATGGTGATAAAATTGGCTGATTGTGAAATATTTAGATATTTTGTCTGATTGAATGCACCAAAGTGGCTTATTTTATGGGATGAATTTCTTAAATTAAATATGTTATGGTCATCCAATTATTTTGCTGTCAACCACTCTTAAAGTGTGAACTTTTCCAAATCTTTTCAAAGATTTGATGAAGTTTGTCTTTTAAAAGGTGCCTCAAAGCATAAAAAAATCCAAATACATATTTGAAATACAAATTTTGTGGCTGCTATCATGAAATCAACCAATAACAAATGCTGATGGGGCTGTGGGGAAAGAGGAACGCTGCTCCACTGCTGGTGGGAGTGTAGATTGGTGCAACCACTGTGGAAATCAGTATGGAGATACCTCAAAGAACTAGGACTGGAAGTCCCATTTGACCCAGCTATTCCCCTGCTGGGTATCTTCCCCAAAGAATTAAAAGTATCATACCACAGTGATATGTGTGCACCCATGTTCATAACAGCACAATTTGTAATAGCTAAAACTTGGAAGCAGCCCAATTGCCCATCACCTGGAGACTGGATAAAGGAAATGTGGCTTTTAAAAAAATAAAATAGAGTACTACTCAGCCATAAAAAATGAGAAATTAGAGACTTTTATTGCTAAATGGATGCACATTGAGGAGATACTCTTAAGTGAAATAAATAGGACACACATGTGTAAATACCGAATAGTTTCTCTGTGAGAAACTGAAAATGTAAAATAAGGACTAAAAGGTATAATAGATAATGTGAAATAGGAAGAAAATGGGCCAAGGGGAAGGGGAAATGAGAGAGGTAGGGAAAAGGAAAGAAGGGAATGAAATTAATATAAGAAAATAAGAAATGGAAACAAAATCTTTGTAAATAGGGAGGGATGGAGTGGTTGAAGGGAGGGCAGGAGAATGGGGAAAATATAAGAATCAAGAGAGATTATGTAAAGGTGCAAATTTCCAATGATGAATGTTATTATATTGCATACCTAAAATGTACCAATAAAATAAAATTAAAAAAAATACAAATTCTGTATTTCACATTATATGATCAGATTTTTTTTGAATAATTTAAGAGATTACAGGAAAATTACTTTTGAAGCTATTAATACTGTTATCTAAATTTTAAGCTTGTTAACAAGAGAATTAAGAATGCTTTCTGGGGGTTGGAGGTATATGTAGCTCAGAGGTAGAGCACTTCCATAACATATGTAAGCCCCTGGGTTTGATTCCCAGAACCACAAACAAGCAACCCCCGCCAACCCCCCCCAAACAAACTCAAACAATCCCTCCCCGCCAAAAAACCCCACCCCTTCTGCATAGGACAATAGATGTTACAGGCAGAGTAAGATAAGAAGAGAAAACAAAGCAAATGAAAGGATGAATAGTCCTGGCCCTCAAGGATTTATAAGAAATGAGATGAAAGCATATATGTTTCTGTCTTACCGGTCTATAAAAAAAAAAGTACAACTGATTACAAGATAAGGGAAAATCAAATTGAACATTTTGAAAGTGTGCATTTAAATGCTAAGTTGGAACATATTTATAGACATCAGAATAATAATAATAATAATGATCCATGGTGTAAAGAAGAAGGTAGAATGTAATCACTAAATGTCAGTCAGATGAAACTCAACCCTCCAGCAAAGCTGTAGCCAGCTGATGGAGATTGGATTTCTCAATTTTGTTCCCTGAACGCCTAACCCCGGTGATGACTTTGATTCACTACTCAGCCAGTGGAAAAAGGAGCAATGGAAGTTAATCCACTGGATAACACAGTTGCTTGAATTTTAAGACCAGAAATGTCAAACTCTCTGATTCCTAAATCAAGGGTTACAGGCAGATGTTTCCTAGACTGTCAGACTGTCTGCTGTAGCACTGAAAACTGTGTTGTCCTTTGACTAAACTTTAAAATGAATTATGGCTGGAAAACTAACATAAGCTGGGCCCAAATGGGTGAGAGAAATTGTTTTCCTATCTTGTCTCTCCATTTTGTAGTGTATCAAAAAGAGCTGAAGTTTTCTTCTGAACAGAAAAAAAAATCAATAATAAGAAGTTTTCTGACAGGGCATCACAGTTAGTTTAGCCTAAGCAGTACGTTTTAATCCTAGTAGACTAAGGGTAGCTTTTGTTGTATACTTTTGACTACTTAATTTAGGATTTTTGAAAGGAAAACATTCCAAAGAACCTCAGTGAGTCAGCAAAGACTCTGAAAAGATTGTGTATATTTTCTGAAGCATATTTTTTAAAAAAAATCACATACAGGGGAAAAGTGTAGAACATGTACCCACAAGAGCTAAATTTAAAAAATGTGCGTAGCAGTGAACACATGCATAGCATATGGATGCAGCTGACGGAAGAGTTCCTGGCCTCCATTCAAGACACCACTCACAGCAGATGCTCTATCATAAATTTGAGCGACACAAGCCACATCCTCACTGGTCAGGATCCAGTCACTTGTCTTTGAGTCCAGTATGGTAGATGCACTCTGGAACTCTAGCTTTCATTTTGGTTATAGGGAAGAGAAATTCCTATAAGAAAAAGCCAAAGCACAGAGATCCCAGAAAAATATGAAATCATTCACTTCTTAGCTCTTTCCAGACATCGGCAACTTCCATTTTGGCTGGCTGGCTTTCTTTTTTTTCTTTTTCTTTTTTTTTGCCTAATAGATTTTGCTCATTGCCTGTCATCTGAATCCAGTAGTACAGCAAGGATGGACAGAAAGATTTGGTAGAATTACCAAATTTTCTAAGATTAAATAATACTTCCTAAATAGATTAAATGGCTCTGAATATAACATCAGAGTAAGACTTCTCCTTTCATGGCCAAAACAGAAAAAGAAAGAAAATAAGAGAAAACATACTGCCCTTAGTTATTTGCAAGTGGAGTTTGGGGGTCTTTGCTTAAAATCATGACATATGGGCTCCAACACTTTTAGCATATTTATAGAATATGTAAATGTCTTACAATTCAATATTTTACAATTCAAATCAAATATTTAAATCACTTCTATATGGACCTAATGGTGTGCTAGTTTGTTGAAGTTCTCTGTTGACTGATTCAATGATTGCATGCTTTTATGATAACAGGTGCAGTATTCAGCCAGACCAACAACTGGTAAATGTATCATCTCAACAAATCAAATAGATGGTCATCCTGCATCCTCACTGCATCAGTAGAGCAGATGTTGGAAAGGAGGGGTCTGCTTTGCAAAATCCTTTTGACAAATAATTTGATAACTTTGGCAGAATTGAATCTGCTAATTTGATTCTCAGATTTCTAGGTGGTGGAACAGTACCAGATGCCTCACAAAATATTAGCATCCATGTTTAATAGTTCTCACCACATCCTGTTCACTCTTTGTGGAATTTCATATTAAATTAGATGCAGCTGTTGAGTGAAAGATTTATTTCCTATTCCTATTCAGTATGAAAACAATAGCAAAAATAAACAGTCAATTTCCTAACTTTTAGGAATTCTTTCTTTGATTTTGACTTTTTTTAATGGAAGAGGGGTGGTTTGATCCATTTGCTGCTCTGAAGACCATCTGATAACCAGCCTGGAGACCTACTCATTATCCCCATCCTCCAGCACAATTCATTAAATATGGCTCAGGTACTCCTTTTAAAAAAATCATATACAAGTATAGTATTCTCTCTAATTCTGGCAAATTACGATTGCATATTTAGTTTGATACACTTTGACGGACTGCATATTAATCCTATTTTGTTATTTAATTTTCATTGCTCAAGGAAGTAAATTCTCATTTATTGATTATACAGTTTCAAAAGAGAAAAGAAAGCATGGGGGAAAAATGGAAGTTTCATATCTCATCTATATTAAAGCCCAACCTCTGACACATATTTAGATTGCAACAAGTAATGTCAAAGTAACAGCTGTTAAAATCATCTTCATTTAACACTCATAAAGGAATGAAGATTTTCCACAGAAAGCACTGTGAGCATACCCATCACCTGTGGCCTTGTCTCAGTTATTTCCTGTTCATATTCAAAGAAGTTTAATTTATCTCCCCTTTCTCCTTCCTTTCCTCCGTATTCCTTTTCTTCCCTCTGAGTTCTTTTGCCATGGGCTTGCAAATCACAAAGGATTGCTACTTTTCAGCTGCCTGTGGTGGAATAATGGGAAAGAGGAAATCGACTCTGTGCTTCAAACCTATGCTCACGAGACCCAGACTTTGGGATAACTAATTTCAAGTTTGTTTTATTGGGTTATGTTTACCTGTGAATACAAAGAGCTCCAAAAGGCAAACAAGGAAGTGGAAGTATAGAATAGACTTTTTTGTTTGGGGCCTTTTAAATCTGTGCAGCCATTAATATTTTATTTACTACTTGTGGAATAAGAAACATCTATGTTGGCTTGTTTAGCAAAAAGGATTCTTTCCATTCAAAAGGGTCTGAGCAGAACTGTCATTTCTTGCTGCCTAAAGAGACAAGATGGAGTGAAAGATTGTTCTTTAATTTTACTCAATAGAAATGGGGCAAGAAATATGACTATGACTGAATTCTTAGATCTAGCAAAGGAAGATGGCACCATCAAAGAAAATTTCTGCTAGCCCCAGGAGGATAGACTGTTGATAAGTTTGCAAGATGTGTTAGGCTGGCAGAAAGGGAGTCCCCAGGAATGCATAGGTGACAAAAACCCTTACCATTTACTTAGACAGGTCTTTTGTTACACCAGAATTGCAGCACTTACAAATATAGCTAGCTTTCTTACTGAAGAAAAGTGAACAAAAAAGTAGACTATCAGAAGAATGACTGGCCACAAATCTCAGGAGAGGTCTAGCACAACTGTTTCAGCTATCTTCCTGACATCTGTGTGTGTACTGTATACATATGTGTATATGTGTGAGAACACAAACATGCCCCAATCAACTTCTGCATTGCAATTCTGCTAAATTATCTTGTATAGGACTTATAGGAAAGAGAAATGAGCAACAAAATAAGCTCCTCTTTCTCCAATCTTAACCTCAAGTTACCTAGTTTAAATTAGCACCATTAAAATTTTTAGAGTAATAACAGCAACATTACTTCATGGTAAAGTATCTTTTTAAATCCATTAAAAAGCATATTGCCTATCTTAAATAGATATTAAAATTTTATGTGTTCACCAAAATATTTGTTAGTCTTTTCACATTGTTCCTAAGTTTAATAATATGTGTTAACGTTATGAACTTGACCGTTAAGTGCACTTGACCCTGAAGATATATAATGTAGTTCTAGTTCTATGAGTTGAATTTTTTAAAATTAATTTTATTGGTACATTTTAGGTATACAATATAATGACATTCATCATTGGAAATTTGCACCTTTACATAATCTCTCTTGGTTCTTATTTTTTCCCCCTTCCACTGTCCTCCCTTCAACCCCTCCATCCCTCCCTATTTACAAAGACTTTGTTTCCATTTCTTATTTTCTCATATTAATTTCATTCCCTTCTTTCCTTTTCCCTACCTCTCTCATTTCCCCTTCCCCTTGGCCCATTTTCTTCCTATTTCACATTATCTATTATACCTTTAGTCCTTATTTTACACTTTCAGTTTCTCACAGAGAAACTATTCGGTATTTACACATGTGTGTCCTATTTATTTCACTTAAGAGTATCTCCTCAATGTGCATCCATTTAGCAATAAAAGTCTCTAATTTCTCATTTTTTATGGCTGAGTAGTACTCTATTTTATTTTTTTAAAAGCCACATTTCCTTTATCCAGTCTCCAGGTGATGGGCAATTGGGCTGCTTCCAAGTTTTAGCTATTACAAATTGTGCTGTTATGAACATGGGTGCACACATATCACTGTGGTATGATACTTTTAATTCTTTGGGGAAGATACCCAGCAGGGGAATAGCTGGGTCAAATGGGACTTCCAGTCCTAGTTCTTTGAGGTATCTCCATACTGATTTCCACAGTGGTTGCACCAGTCTACACTCCCACCAGCAGTGGAGCAGTGTTCCTCTTTCCCCACAGCCCCGTCAGCATTTGTTATTGGTTGATTTCATGATATCAGCCATTCTTTCTGGGGTGAGGTGGAATCTCAGCATTGTTTTCATTTGCATCTCTTGAATGACCAGTGATGTTGAATATTTTTTCATATGTTTATTTGCTATTTCTACTTCTTTGTCTGAGAAATGTCTGTTCATTTCAGATGCCCATTTTTGGATTGGGTCTTTAAATTTGGGAGGTCTGATTTTTTAAAGTTCTTTATAAATTCTAGATAGTAGATCTCTGAGGGACCGCTGGTGAAAATTTTTTTCCACATTGTGGGTTGTCTCTTCATACTGCTAGTGGTTTCTCTTGCTGTGCAGAAGCTTTTTACTAGAAAGAGATCCCACTTGTTGATTGTTTGTGCTAGTTCATGGGCAACTGAGGTTTTCTTCATAAAATCTTTTCCTACATCAGCGTCTTCAAGAGTTCTACATAATCTGTTCCAGTCGGTTCAGTATTTCTATTTTAATATTTAGATCTTTGATCCATTTTGATTTTAGTTTAGTGCATGGTGAGAGATATAGATCTAGTTTTAATCTTTGGCAAGTTGAAGCCCAATTTTTCCAGCACCATTTATTAAAGAGGCTATCTTTCCTCCAGTGAGGGTGTTTGGCTCCTTTATTGAAGATGAGATAGCTGAATGTGTCTGGCTTTGTTTCTGCATCTTTTAATCTGTTCCACTGGTCCTCAGGTCTGTTTCTTTGCCAATACCATGCTGTTTTTATCACAGTAGCTTTGTAGAATAGTTTCAAGTTGGGGGTTGTGATACCCCCTGCCACGTCTCTGTTGCCTAGAATTCCTTTTGCTATTCTAGGTTTTTCTTGTTTAAAATGAATTTTTGGATTGTTTTCTCAAGGTCCATGAAGTATGGTGCTGGGATTTCAATTGGAGTTGCACTGAATCTATATAGCAGTTTTGAAAGGATGGACATTTTCACTATGTTAATCCTTCCTACCCAAGAGCAGGGGATGTCTCTCCATTTTCTGATATCATCTTCAATCTCTCTTTTCAGAGTGCCATAGTTTTCAGAGAAGAGGTCTTTGATTTCTTTCATTAGGTTGATTCCTAGGTATTTCAGTTTTGGGGATGCTATTGTGAAAGGAATTATTTGCCCTATTTCTCTCTCAGTGAGTCTGTCATTTGTGTAGAGGCAAGCTATTGATTTTTGTGTGTTGACCTTGTATCCAGCTACTTTACTGAATTTGGTTATGAAGTCTAGAAGACTTTTGGTGGTGTTCTTGGGGCCTTCTATGTATAGTATCATGTCATCTGCAAATAATGACAATTTGATTTCTTCATTTCCTATCTTTATTCCTTTTATTTCTTTCTCTTGTCTAATTGCTGTGACTAATGTTTCTAAAACTATATTGAACAAGAATGGTGATAGTGGACATCCTTGTCTTGTTCCTGATTTTATTGTGAAGGATTTCAGTTTGTGACCATTTAGTATGATACTGGCTGTTCGTTTTTCATAGATAGCTTTTATTGGATTGAGGTAGAGACCATGTATTCCAATTTTTTGTAGGATTTTTATCATAAATGCATGTTGGATTTTGTCAAATGCTTTTTCTGCATCTATGGAGATAATCATATGGTTTTTGTCCTTGGCTCTATTGATATAATGTATTTATTGATATAATGTATTACATTGATTGATTTGTATATGTTGAACCTGCATCCCTGGGATGAATCCCACTTATCAGGGTGTATGATCTTCTTGATGATCTTCTGCATTCTATTTGCCAGTATCTTATTAAGGATTTTCACATATATGTTCATTAGTGAGATCGGCCTATCATTCTCTTTTTCACTTGGGTCTTTCTCTGCTTTGGGAATCAAGGTGATGGTTGCTTCCAGGAATGAATTTGGGAGTACTGCTTCCCTTTCAATTTCACCGAAGAGTTTAAACAGTAGTGGCAGTAGTTTCTCTCTAAATGTCTTGTAGAATTCAGCAGTGAAGCCATCAGGACCTGGTCTTTTCTCCATTGGTAAATTTTTAATTGTGTTTTCAATTTCATTGGTTGATATTGGGTTGTTTAGAATTTTTAGACCTTTTTCATTCAACTTTGATAATTCACATGTATCTTGGAGTCTGTCTATTTCTTCTGTGTTTTCCATCTTGTGGACATATAGGTTTTTGAAATAGCTATTGATGATCCTCTGGATTTCTACTGGGTCCATTGTAATTTCACTTTTTTCATTCCTAATTGCTTGGATTTGGGCCTTTTCTTTCCATTTTCTGATAAGTTTGGCTAAGGGTTTGTCGATTTTGTTTATTCTTTCAAAGAACCAACTCTTGGCTTCATTGATTTTTTTGTATTGTTCTTTTGGTCTCTATTGCATTGATTTCTGCTCTGATCTTTATAATTTCCTCCCTTATATGAGCTTTGGGTTTGTCCTGCTCTTCTTTTTCTAGAAGCTTGAGGTTCAGCATCAGGTTGTTTAATTGGGCTCACCCTGTTTTCCTAATATGAGTATTCACTGCTATGAATTTCCCTAGTAAGACTTTCATTGTGTCCCATAAATTCTGATATGCTGTATTGTCATTTAAATGTAGGAACTATCTGATTTCTTCTTTAATTTCCTCTGTGACCCCTTGGGTATTCAGAAGTGTGTTGTTCAATTTCCATATGTTTTTGAAATTCTTGTGGTTTCTTTTGCTATTGATCTCCAAATTCATGGCAATATGGTCTGATCATTTGTGGGGGATAACTTCAATTCCTTTGCATTTACTTAAACATATTCTATGAGTGAGTATGTGGTCTATTTTGGAGAAGGATCCATGTACAGCTGAAAATAATGTGTATTCTGATTTTGTGGTGTGGAACACTCTGTAAAGATGTGTTAAGTTCACTTGTTCAAGAGCTTGATTAAATTCTAGTATCTCATTGCTTATTTTTTGTCTAGTTGATTTATCTATTTGTGACAGTGGCATATTGAGTTCCCCCATTATTGTATTAGTGCTTATTTGATTTTTCATGTCTATTAGTATTTGTTTTATATAGTTGGGTGCACTAGTGTTTGGTGCATATAAATTTATGATTGTCACCTCTTCTTCTTGAACTGTTCCCTTTACAAGGATGTAGTGTCCTCCTTTGCCTCTGTTAATCAGTGTTGGCTTCAAATCCACATGATCTGCAAAGAGGATAGCTACTTCTGCTTTTTTTCAGGTTCCTGGCACACGGAGTATTGATTTCCACACTTTCACTTTTAGTCTATGAGTTTCTTTTTGAATTAAGTATGTTTCTTATATGCAGCATATCCTTGGATCTTGCTTTTTGACCCATTCTGCCAGTCTATGTCTTCTGATTGGTGAATTGAGACCATTAACATTGATGCTTATGACTAATATGTATTAACTTCTCATTGTCATGAATTTTTCTTTTTGTTGGATTCTTCCCCTTTGTGTTTAATTTCTTGTCATGCCTGATGGATTCATTCTGGTGGGCTTCCTGGGGTTTTGATCCTCATTGCCTTTTCCTAGAATATTGTCTAAAATTTTTGGAGTGCTGGTTTGGTATTGATGAAGTTCCTATGGTGGTCTTTGTCATGCAAGTATGTTATTTCTCCATCAATTTTGAAAGATAGTTTTACACTGTACATCTATCTGGATTGGAGGGTGTTTTCTTTTCTGGCTTGCAATAAGTCACTCCAAGCTCTTCTCACCTTGAGGGTTTGTGTTGAGAAGTCTGCTGTGATTCTGATGGGCTTTCTGTTGTATGTGATTTGTTTCTTTTCTCTAACCGCTTGTAGAATTTTGTTCTTCTGTTCTTCTGTTTTCTTCTGTTCTTCTGGAATCTTAACTAATATACACCTATGTGTAGATTTTTTTTTTAATCAAGTCTAGTTGGAGTCCTATATGCCTCAGTTATCTGTTTGTCAAGTTCTTTCCCCCTGTTTAGGAAGTTTTCGGCCATCACTTCTGTGAACAGTCTTTTTATGTCATCTGCACTCTCTCCTCTTTCTTCATTGACTCCAATCAGTCCTATGTTATTCTTCTTTGCATCATCTAGTGTCTGCTGGATTGATGTCTCATGGTCCCTTACTATTTTAAAGAAAATTTTCTTTTCCTGGTCACTAGTTGCAGTCTTATATTCTATATCGGAAACTCTGTCCTCACATTGGTTCATTCTGCTGCATAAACTTTCAGTGGAGTTTTTAATCTCCTGGAAATCTGTTTGAATCTGTTTCATGGGTTCCATTTCTTTCCTATGTTGGGATTCCATCATGTTCCTCAGCATCTCTGTTTTTTAATCTGTGTCCTCTCTAGATTTATTAATCATGTCTTGTACTATGGGCACAATCTCTGCTATTATCTGAGAAATTATTTCTGATTTTATTTTTTCCAGATCCTCTTTTGTTGTCAGTTCAGGGAGTCCAGGTGGTTGAGTATCAGATTGTTCCATCTTGTTTCTCTTTGGGGTTGCTTTAGGTCATCTTGAAGTCTGGTTTTGAGACTTGTTTATATGTCTCCTTATTTCTATGGGCAGTGGGAGGTGTCCTGCTAGTGTCTGTGGTGCTCAATTCCTTGGCACTGCAGGTAGCTCTGCTCCTTGGTGCTGGAGGTGGTGGTACCTGGAATCTTGATTCTGCTATGAAAATCAAATAATGGAAATCCTGGGCTGGGGATTTAGCTCAGTGGTTCTGCCACCTACCTTGCAAGCTCAAGGTCCCGAGTTTGATCCTGGATACCAAAAAAAAAAAAAAAAAAAGGAAATCCTGGCTAAATCCAAAAAGATAAGGTTTATGAGTCTCCTCAAGGTTGTATTTTCAATTGTGGGCAAGAAATTAAAGCTGAATTCGAAAAATTCTCTTGTGTTTGGTAGAGTGTCAGGAATTTCACTGAGACCTAAATTTCCTCAGTTATATATTTTGCTGACTTCTTTCTCCAAAGCTGAAATCCTTTCCTTTCTTGGACTGGCTTGTTACCTCCACCTGTGGATCCCCAATTTTGGCCTCTTGACCAAGCCCCTTTATGAGACTGCCGAGGGTGAGCCTCTGGAACCCCTAGACCTAATACACATACATGCTTCATTCAAAGCTCTCAGAACTGCCCTTCTTATGAGCCCCTGCTCTCTCTTTGTGAGTTTAATTTTAAAACTCCAGAAATTGTCTTGCCCACAGTCCGATTTCTGTTAAGTACCAATTTAATTTTTTTTAGGTGTTAGGCCTGTGGCTTCATGCTAATTTGTGAGGCTGCTGGTGTCATATTGATTAAGTAGTTATATTCTTAAGGAGTTTTGAACTAACAGCAACTTTATGTTTATTAGTTAGCTGGACAGGGTATGAATACTCAGCATGTTTCCCAAGTTTCAGTTTAGCACTTCATTTTGCAAACTCTTTTACACTGCTATTTTTGTAAATTATTTCTCACAACAGTCCTATGAGATAGGCTAAGGATGTTGTCCGGAAACTGCCTAGATTTTAGAAAAGGTTCATGTTGTGCCCTGAGACAGTGGCAGAACCAAGATTAGAATTCACAGTTCCTGGGGCTCAGCAGCCATGTCTTGTCACCCATCTGATGTGTCCGCCCCCTGCTTTTAATTATGTTAAGTTTCAGTACCATTGCAGAGGAACAGATTAAGACAAAATAACACAGTTTAAATGGAAATGGACTCAATGTCTGTAAAGGCAGAGCCAGGCCTTCAGCAGCCTCAGTGCTGCTTCCTGAGGGGCTGGATGCTCTTTTCCTTTGGGACAGGCCTAGAGAGCCTGTTGGAGCCATGGCTGTTGTAGTCAGGCTATTTGAGCTGGAAGATTATTTATGTCAATTTTTTGTTTTGCAGATAAGGAGAGCCAAGTCTGGAGTGATTGAAAGGTTTGCTAAAGGCATCAATACACAATTGGGCTACCATCAGGGGTAGAACTCAGGCCTCCAGATACTGGCTTCAACAGTCTGCCCCTAGACTACCCTGTGTCTTAACACTGGCTCCAGAGTCACTTTCTATGGAGTTAGAAAGCGAGCAGAGATATTAGTCAGTATCCACACAATGTGAGTTTGGGGGTTTCCTTGTTTAAATGAAGTCTAAAGTTTGACATTGCTAGTAGGTAGATGATGAGAGAACAGCAAAGAAGGTGATAAGTACTGTAATGTTTTCTGTTTTACCAAGTAATATACTTATTACGTATCTAATCTATGTCTAAAAATCCAGAATGAGCTGAACACTTCACATAGTTACTGTTGATAGTCAAATTAAACTATCCAGGCCTCAAATAGACCTTTAGTGTCTGAATATGAAGGATAATAATTTATTATCTGAATAAATTATTTTTCTTAAGGTTAGTTGTCAATTTGTAAAAATTTTGAGTGAGAAGGCTCAAGTTAGAAAAAATAAGCCAGTGTAACATATGCTTTTGAAGATATATTCTAAGGACCAAAGTTTTTCCCATCTCAGTCATCCACATACAATCAATACAATTTTTATCACATATGTTTTCATTAAATTGATTTTTAGTATAAGTAAATGTATAATCAACTTTATAAAACCATAAAAATTAAAAATCAGTATTATTTGCATAAGTTAAATTCATAGTTATAAAAATTAAGTATATAAATTACAAATATAAATAACAGGGTTTTTTTTGTTTTTTGCTTTGGTACTGGGGATCGATCTCTGGGACTTTGTGCTTGCAAGGCAGAACCACTGAGCTAAATCCCCAGCCCTATAACAGTTTTAAAAAAGTTTATATGTGTTCCTGTTAGAGCCATCTTATAAAGTGTGTGTGTCCTGTGCTTTGAGAAACATGGATCTAGGCTAGCAAATATCAGTAATTTTAGAGGTTGGAAAGAAGAGACTCGGGAGCCATTTATACTCTTAAAAAACTAAAAACTCTAAAGAGACTTATCAGGGTTATGTTTATATTTATTTGCTATATTAGAAGTGTTTAAAATGTGTATTAATTTATTTAAAATAATATACCATCATATAGTAATATACCAAAGTAGAAGAAAAAAATGAATTGAGAATAGTGGCATGTTTTATATTTTTGTAAAATAATGTGTTGTTTAATAGAAGAAAGCTGAGTTTTGGTACCTGTATCTACGTTCAGTATTGATTGAAGTGTTTGAAGACTATCAGCCTTATATAGATGTGTAGTTGGAAAAGAGAAGTGCTTCAATATTCTTAGAGAATTGTACATTTCTTTTTTGATACTACAATAAAGCTCAATAAGACCCAGAATATGAAATCAAATCAATGAACTTTTACTTTAAAATTTATTGGTATACCTTGCATTTTGAATGGACTTCTTACCTATGGACAGTTTTGTAAAGGCATGCACTGATCACTTCAAAAACACTTTTTCACTGAGTTTGAGATCTTGTAAATTTTAGCAAAAAAAAAATCATAGTTGTTATTATTGCTACTGGTCATACCAGGAAAATATTTAACCACTAGAAATCTATTAGCTCATAGTGGCAGAAACAAATTTTCCAAAATTTCCACTTTTGCCTGAAAGCTCCACTTTTATCATTGGCAACAAATACTGAAAAACACAATGTTTCTCTTTGAATTGAGAGGTCCACAAGGTTCATTTTCAAGAAAATATTATTAAATACCAAAGTTGCAATAATCTCAGTTTTTTTTACAAGTCAAACTTCCTTAAATCAAAGTTTGTAGTCTGTAAGTCTTACCAGTAAACTGGTACTCCATGAAAATGGGACTGAGTCATCTTGCAATTTAACCACACAAGGGCTTTTTCTTGAGATCACCATTGTACTTTGGTATGCAGATGAAGTACTTTATGGGTACACCCTATCTCACCTCACAAAGTATTAACAAATGTATATTTTGAGGGCTCAAATTTAATGAAATGAATAACTGTGCTTCATCAAGGATACTCAAGTGAAATTTTTATTTTTTAAAACTAGAAGCACACAGTATTGAATAAGACAATTTTACAAGTAAAGTTTGGTGCCACTGGCTTGATTTATCAAATCTAAGGGACCAGTAGTTTTATTTATTGTTTATTTAAATGTCAACACTGAAAAACAGGCAAATAATGTTTTGGTATTATTGTGAAAATGCGTTTGATCTTACAAAAACTCTGAAAGGATCTTATTGATCCATGGCCATGCTGGTTTTTTTTGGTACTGGGGATCAAACTCGGGTCCTTGTGCTTTTGCAGCAGGCAATGAAACCACTGAGCTAAATCCCCAGCCCATGGCCATGCTTTGAAAACTGACAATCTAGACCAACTCCTAATTTCACAAATTAAGGGAAAGGGGAGGGTGTTCTGTTTATATCTAAAATGTCTGCCAAAAGTCTCATGTATTTAATGGTGGGGCTTTTTGTTTTGAGGGTGCTATACTCATCAGCAGATTAGTCAATTGATGAGTTCATAGCTCAAAGTTCTGTTAGAAGATGGAGCCTAGTTGGAGGTGGGTCGCTGGAGATATGGTCTAGAAAGATGTATTCTTGTCCCTGGCACTTTCTTTCCCCATCCTTCTCTTTCCTGGCTGTCATGGGATGAGCAATTGTCTTCCATGAGGCCTTTCCACTATTATGTTTCTGCTTTAGAGCCAGCCAACTTTGAACTGCACCCACTGGAAACTATGAGTCACATAAACCTATCCTTTAAGTTGTAGGTGTTGGGTACTTTGTTCTAGTAATGGGTAAGCTAATACAGATGGAATCTCATGTTTATTGACTATCTTGTAAACACCGTGTTATGGACTGAATTGTGATTTCCCAAAATTCAAAATTTTAAGTCCCAGGATGTTGAATGTTAACTGTACTTGGAGACAGTGTCTTTAAAGAGGTCATTAAATTAAAGAGAGGACATCAGAATAGGATCCTAACCCAATATATCTGACACCCTTATTAAAAAAGTAAGAAATAGGGACACAAAAGCAAAAGAGAGAATCATGAAAAAGCAGCAAGAAGATGGCCATCTGCAAGTCAAAGAAAGAGGCCTTAGAGAAATCCAGTTCTACTGGCACATTGATCTTGGGCTTCTAGCCTCCAAGACTATGGAAAAAAGGCTTCCTGTTGTTTAAGCCACCCCAGTCTGCAGCATTTTGTTATGGCACTTTCAGCAGACTAATACATATTGCTGTTTAGTTGTCATAAAAGCTTCCATATTTTCATCCTCATTTTAGGAGCAAGGAAGGGAAAATCAGAGAAGATGGGTAATTAGCTCAAGTTCATGCAGTAAAAGAAGCCAAAATTGAAATCCAGTTAAGACCATAAAGCCAGCTATACCAAAGCCAGTGCATTAGTGAGGTCATGTAGGGTCCCAGTCCTCTATGACATCAGGTTGTCTTGTAAAAGTAAGGGTGTTATTTCCCACCAATGATCCTAATAAATGGAAAACCCACATTGTAATAAACAATTTCTGTTAACAGCACAGTGTAAATATTACCCCAGTTAATGCTTTTGCAAAAATTTCTCCTCAATGGACAGTGCCATTTTTTGTGGTTTTGGTTGTTGTTTTTAACCATAATTCTAAAGAGATCAGGTTGACTCAGCCACAGAATTTTATTACAAGTAGGAACTGTAAAAATCAACCACACATTTCTTTCTCTAATGAACATATCTTGAGGAGCTAATGCCAACAATATAAAGAAATAGGTTAACCTAACACCACTTGGTTGGACCTGTGGCCTCTCTGCTTATCCCTGTAATGTGCATGGATGGGCAAGCAGGGATACTGGCTCAGCAGCATGCATTCATGGGAAAATGACTTGTTTCTCCACTTGATATCTCTGTTAACTTGTCTAGATGAAGAAGCTAAAAGTCCAGCATCAACTAGCTTTTGGCACCAAGGTTTCATCTTGAATCTCCCTCAAGTACAGGAGTAATGAAGCAATTGTGTATCCTGCCGTAATAAATCTGAATCAAAGCGAAGCCTGTACCCTCTTCTTTCTAATGGGCAGAGTGTGCTGAGGCCTAGACAGATGAGATCCCTTTTGTGGAGTGGAGTCCATCCCTGATCAGGATGGATGCTCCATCCTTTGGCAGAGAGCAATTTTAAATGCTTTCTCTGTGCAGCTTGCCATTTGAATTAGAATTTTGATGGTCAAGGATTTTAAGCTTTGTTGGTGAATTTCTAATCCTTCTTTTCAAAGTTCCTGCTTCAGTTGATATCTTATTTTTATGGATTTAGAGTTAATTCAACTGCTTTAAAAAAGTGCACACCTGCTAAGTACGAAGTATAGCATCAGAGTCTTAGGATAAACAAGACATGGATTTTGCTCTCAAAGAACTTTTATTGCCTCTACTAGGTTAAGTTTGGAATGCTACTGTCTTCTTATCCTGTTTTATTTTGTTTACAGTGTTTTTCAACAACACATATTTTCTTATTTGTTAATATATTTTTATTTATTTGTTAACATGCTTATTGTCTATTTCTTATGAAACTCCAGAAAGGCATTTTTGTCTGCTATGCTTATCACTGTCATCAGACCCAGAATTGTGCTTGATACACTGTAGATATCCATAAAGAATGAATAATCTACAGCTACTGTAGCAAGTGTAGGTACAGCATACTAAATAGGTCTAAGTGTTTTGAAAACATTACGTCTTTTTTTCTCTAAAAATATTGACTGAGTTAAAAGACAGACATTAACTTACCTTGTACACTTGAATTTTCTTAGAAGAGGTTTTGAAACATCTGTTAAAATCCATATGAAGCTGCAGTGTTCTAATGTCTAAAATGATTTTCACAGATTCTCAGTGGAGCAAACTGCTTTCCCAAGAACCGCTTTGTAACATTCTCTGAGATGAAACAGTAGAAAATATTTTCTACTTCTACTTTGGATAAAACATAAAAACTCTTCATAACTCAGTGCCCGGAAACATCTGCTGTGACACTTTCACCTTGTAAAATCTAAACAACTTGTCAAGTGGCCCTTGACAAAATCCTCTGTGTAAAGTATCTTTACCATGTTGAGAATTGGCTATATATCAGAATTGGCTTTCATTTTTCATGTGACTTCTGTGGCAAAAATTCTGTCTCCAAAATCATCTCCACACCTGTCAAGAAATACACATCTCCTTGTGATTTGTGGCACTGGAATAAGAAAATACTGGTATCTATTGGGTAATGCAGTTAGGTATTCTTAGACCTTTGACTTACATACTTGATTCTGCACACAGAACATGCACATGCTCACATGAATTTGTGCAATTGTAAGTGGAGGGATGCAGATGGGTCTTTGCAGAATGAGACCCTGTAGTTTTCCTGTGCCAGATATTTCCCATGTTTGGCTGACCTGACAGGATATTATGAATTCTTTTCAGCTGTAATTATTGAGAACATTACAGCAAGTTTCATTAATGCCCCTTTTTAAAGTATTAAGCATGTTGTTGAGAGACACTTGTAGAAATTTTTTAAAGGTCTCTGTATATAAGGTCCTCCATAGCAAGTTATTGAAAATTTTCTGTTTCAGCATTAACAGATGGTGTTGCCCTGTAGTATAAGCAGCAATGTCCTCATGAGACTATTGATTTTGCTTGTGAAATATAAATCCCTAAACAGTGACGGATGGGCTGATGAGAAGTGCTTCTTTAATAATTCAATAATTTCATTAAATAATCTGGTCCTAAGTGAAACAGAGGTGGTGAGAGGCCTGACTGTGGAACACATTTAAGTCTCATATAAAAACAGGACTATGGCCCAGTTTTATTCATGTTTATCTATTTTGTTTGCTTCAAGATAAAGTGAAGTCTTTGAGTATATGAATTTAAAGAAATAGGGCAAATGATTCTTCAATGTGTCTCATAGTAGCCATTTTAAGCTCACCACTCTCAAAGTCAAGGTGAAGGCTTGATTCATTTGCTTACCAGGTAAACTTGCACATTTATTTATATTGCCAGCTGCTATTTAACTTTCTTTTTTCTTAGTAGATTCTAGAATAAACTATACCTAGGTAATAGAAGCCAAGATGATTCCAACTCAGAACTCTATTCCAGCTAACAATGATGTGCTACCCAAAACATTTTTCTGATGTGCCAGAAGCAATAATCAACAATAAATTCTAAGAAAAAAATCAGAGGGCTGAAGGTAGAGTTCAGTGACAGAGCAATTGCCTAACATGCACAATGCTTTGGGTTTACTGCCAGTACCACCAAAAACAAAGCCTGCAACTAAATCACAGAAACTTCTGGAAACACAGGTAGAATTAACCCAAGCATATATTTATACATTTGTATCCTTTGTTTTATGCAAGACAATGTCCCATGGAATCAAATTGATTTACTTTGCCTTATGTTACTTCAGAAAAGATTTTAAAACATCAGCAAATGCCTTGAGAGAGCCCCAATATGAGAAAAGGCAGGCTGTGGTAGAATCAGATGAGCCCTGGGAACCAGTGTTTTCCTCAGAGCCTCTGTTCTACTGAAGAAGTACTGATCTGCCATGACTGGTAGTAATGTGTCGGTCTCATGTTTCATTTCCACCTTATCTTCTTCCCTTCCTCATTCCCTTCCTCCTCCTTTCCCTTTCTCCCCCCACCCCATTAAGTTTATTGGTACATTTTAGGTATAAAATACAGTTACGTACATCATTGGGATCTTGTACCATTACATGAGTCTCTTGGTTATTTTTTTTCCCTTCCCCTGCCCTCTCTTCACCCCCTCCACACTTTCCTATTTACAAAGACTTTGTTTCCATTTTTCCCTTTTCTCATATTTTTTCTTTTTCCTTCTTTCCTTTCCCCTACCCCTCCTACTTCCCCTGCTCCTTTACACCTTTACTTCTTATTATACAATATCAATTATATATTTTAAAAATTACAATATCAAGATCTAGGAGACATTACCACAGATTTTACAGAATTTAAAAGGATATAGAAAGCATATTACAAAAATCTGTTTTGAAATAAATTTGACAACTTCTAAGAAGTACCTTGGAAGACAAATTAATGAAACTAACTCTGGAGGAAATATAAAATTTGAATAGCACCTATTAAAGAAAGTATATTCCTAGCTTGAAAACCTACCTATATGACAACAACGGGCTCATATACACTTTAACTGATAAATTATATCAAACATTTAAAGCAGAAAAAAGAAGGAACACTTCTCCCCTCATTTTAGGAAATTAACATTGTGCTAATCCTAAAACTGGATAAAAATAATAGAAGAAAAAAGTATGAACATAGATAGAAATTTGTTTAACAAAACAAACTATTAGAAGTCAGATCTGGAAATATGTAGAAAGTGGTTTTGTTATAGGGGTGGCAGTATTGGTTCAGCATTGGAAGATCCACCCCTATAAGTCATCACTGTAACAGAGGAAAAGAAAAAGCTATATGATCCTATCAGTAGTTGCAGAAAAAAGTATTGCACTAAATTCCACAGATGTTCATGGTAAAAGCTATCAGGAGACTAGAAGTAGAACAGAACCTTCTCAACAGATTAAAGACAGGTACTCCATACTTCCAGCAAAAATGCCTTTTATGAATGGAGAAGATACAATGCTTTCTCCCTAAGGTGGCAACAAGGGCAGATATGCCTACTCTTCATCTGTCCATTAAACTTTGAAACATAAACCTAAAGCAAAATAGTCTGGCAGCAAAATGACACAATTAGGATAGGACTGGCAAGGTAGAAGCAAAATCTTTGTATGTAAATGAAATGATCATCTACAGAGAAAATACTAAGAAATCTCTAGGAGCCCCTAGAACTTCTACTTGAATTTAGCAGGATTAGAAAACACAAGGTATATACAAAAATTCAGGTCTATGTATACTTGCTATAAATGAAGAATTGGATATTGAAATTTAAAAGTTATGTAGGAGTACAAAGGACCTAGAAAAGTAAAAAAAAACATAAAAAACAACCACAAAAAAACAGTGTTGGAAGACATTTAGTACCTAATTTTAAGACTTCTTCTAAAGCTGCAGTAATCAAGGCAGTGTTGGTGTAAGGGAAGAGATATATATCATTGGAATGAAACAGAGAATCTAGAAATAGAACCACTCATATATGGCCCACTGAGTTTTGAAAGATTATTTAACATTAACATTTTATAGAATATAAACTCAATTCAAGAGCTGAGGAAAAGATAGTGTGTTCAGCAAATGGCAGTAGAACACCTGGTATCTGTATATAAAAAATTAACCTCAACCTTTTATTTCCATACATAAAAATAACTTGAAAGGATCTATGAACCTAAATATGAAAGCCTAAAAGTATAAACCTTTAAGAAGAAATTATAAGGGAAAATGTTCTTGAATTTAGGGTAGGCAAGAATTTCCTAGGATACAAAACACATGACGTATAAAAGAAAAACATTGATAAATGAGATTCCATCAAAATTTAGAACTTTAAATGACATCATTAAAATGAAAAGTAGTCCTTAAACAGACCATATTTACAATGCATATAACCTATGACCAGAACATATAAAGAACTCTTACAGCTCATTAATAGACAACCCAATTAAAAAGTAGACACAAGAAGATTTATAAATAGCCAGTACAGCACAAGGAAAGGTGTGCAACACTAGAATCAGAAAAATACTCATCAGTATAATAACAAGATTGAATTATACACTCATTAGGGAGATGAAGTTGAAAGTTTTAAAAGCCTTGTAATAACTTTTTCTTTTTGTTGGCTTCTCCCCCTTTGTGTTTAATTTGTCATGCCCAATGGATTCATTCTGCTGAGCTTCCTGGGGTTGTGATCCTCATCGTCATTTCCTAGGATATTTTCTGAAATTTTTTGGAGTGCTGGTTTGCTATTCATAAAATTCCTAAGGTTCTCTTTATCATGAAAGTATCTTATTTCTCCAACAATTTTGAAAGGTAATTTTGCAGGGTACATCAATCTGGGTTGGAGGCTGTTTTCCTTTAGGGCTTGAAATACATCACTCCAAGTTCTTCTTGCCTCGAGGGTTTGCACTGAGAAGTCTTCTGTGGTTCTGAGGGGCTTTCCTTTGTATTGTGATTTGTTTCTTTTCTCTCACTGCTTGTAGAAGTTTGTTCTTCTGTTGGGTTTCTGGAATCCTAACTATTATATGCCTATGTGTAGATTTTTTTTTTGATCAAGGCTATTTGGAGTACTATATGCCTCACTTATCTGTATGTCAAGTTCTTTCCCCCTGCTTGGGAAGTTTCCTGCCATCACTTCTGCGAACAGTTTTTTTTATGTCATCTGCACTCTCTCCTCTTTCTTCATTGACTCCAATCAGTCTTATGTTATTCTTCTTTGCATTGTCTAGCAGCTGCTGGATTGATTTCTCATGTTCCCTTATAATTTTAAAGCAATTTTTCTTTTCCTGGTCACTAATTGCAGTCTTATCTTCTATATCTGAAATTCTATCCTCACATTGGTTCGTTCTGCTGTGTAGACTTTCAATGGAGGTTTTAATCTTCTGGAAATTTATGGGTTCCATTTGTTTCCTATGTTGGGATTCCATCATGTTTCTCAGCATCTCTATTTTTTTAATCTATGTCCTCTCTAGATTTATTAATCATGTCTTGCACTATGGGCACAATCTCTGCTGTTACCTGAGAAATTATTTCTGATTTTATTTTTTCCAGATCCTCTTTTGTTGCCAGTTCAGGGAGTCGAGGTGGTTGAGTATCAGATTGTTCCATCTTGTTTCTCTTTGGGGTTGCTGTAGGTGATCTGGAAGTCTGTTTTTGAGGCTTGTTTACCTGTCTTCTCATTTCCATGGGAGGGGGGTGTTGGTGCTGCTGGTGCCCATGTGGCTCACTTCCTCTGCCCTAGGATTGGTGGAATGGTGGCAGAGAGCCTCCTCCTGGGCACTGGCATTAGCTCACCTCCTCTACCTTAGGAGTGGTGGAATGCCAATGGGGGAGACTCCTCCTGGATGCTGGGATTGGCTCACCTCCTCTCTCCTTTCCCTTTCTTTTCTTCTTTTTCATTCTCTCCTATTTTTCTTTCCTTTTCCCCTTCTTCCTTTCATTTCTTTCTTTCTTTTATTTTCTTCTTTCCTTTCTTAATTCTTTTTTTTTCTAGTACATATAAAAAAATACTTAGATAAGCAGTGGCTATGGTCCCCTTATAAGGGGACAATGGAATACAGAATCAAATTCAAACAAGAGGTCTTGATAGATGTGAATTGGCAGATATATTGCTCATGCGATTAGTAAATATTGTGGACTTCTTACAAAACTTGGACGCCTAGATGCATTTATAATCAACAGATATCCTATCTAATAGTACATTGCAAGTAATTTTAATAATTTGTAGAGGATGGATACAGGAAAGCATGAGTTTTTATAAACAATTAAATTTATCAATAATAAATCTCATCAGGATCATCAGGTCCAAGAGAATACTAAATACAATATTTGTTTATTTTAACATACTGGTGTATGTAAAATAGTGATCATTTAACCTAGAAAACAGAAACTATGGCTGAAAATTGTGTAGAGTGATTTTTTCTAGTGTCATTGCCAGAGCAGTTTTAAGTGAGAGTGTTGTGTGTCTCCAAAACTCTATAATTCAACATTTTCCATGTAATTTGCATTACTTGGAGCAATTAGACTAGATCTCTGATTACTTGTTAAATTTTAGTATAGGAAGGGTGAATAATAGTAATGCTTAAAAATTAGTGTTTAAAAATTAGACATTTTGATCCTTGTTTGCACCTTTAGTTTCTCGCACTGGAGAGGCCATTTGGTGTTTACACGTGTATGTCCTACTTATTTCATTTGGGAGTGTGGCCTCAATGTGCATCCATTTAGCTATAATTGTCTCTGGTTTCTCATTCTTTGTGGCTGAGTACTACTCTATTTTATAAAAAACCCACGTCTTCTTTGTCCAATCTCCAGTTAATGGGCTATTGGGCTGTTTCCAAGTTTTAGCTATTACAAACTGTGCTGCTATAAACATGGGTACACATATATTGCTGTGGTATGATTCTTTTGATTTTTTGGGGGATGAGGTATAATAGATAAGGTGAAATAGGAAGAAAAGTTTCAAAGGGGAAGGGAAAGTGGGAGGCATAGGGAAAAAGAAAGAAGGGAAAGGAATAAATATGAGAAAAGGAAAAAATGGAAACAAAGTCTTTGTAAATAGGGAGGGGTGGAGGGATTGAATGGAGGGCAGGGGAATGGGGAAAAAAAATAAGAACCAAGATATATCATATAAAGGTGAAAATTTGCAATGATGATTGTCATCATATTTTATACTAAAATGTCCCAATAAACTTAATGAATAAAAAAAATCAGCAAATTTATATATTTCATTTGTTTTCAAAAAGAGATATAAATTTGTTTGTACATTTTTTGTTATCTTTATTAGGGTCTCCTAGATTGTCAAAGAGGTGTTAAGGTAATACAAATAAGAGTCATAGAATAAATACATGTACTTTATTTATTATTTATTTATTTATTTTTGTCAGGGCTCAGAAAACACAATTTGATATACTAATGCATCCTAATGGGCAAGTAGCTATTAATTAAATAAATAACCCATTAGACTGAAAAATGAACTGTCAGTACAAGGATAGTCTACTAACATTCTTGAAGAATAGTAATTAACTTATAGTCTTTAGTGGCAGCACAGATATTTGTATTTGGTTTTGCAGATATTTGTGTCAGTGATACCAAATTAATTATACTGGCAACTCTTTAATAAATCTCTAAATCATAAACAGTACTGTGTTGAGCACTGGAGAAAAAAAACAAGTAGATATAATCTAGATTCTTATAGAAAATATACTGCAGTTGAAAGAGGCAAGGAATAATAAATTTAAAGTATACTAATTGTACTGTCAACATATTAGGAATCTTTAAAGGCATTAAATTGTAAATTCTTCATCACTTTTACAATTATCCATCACATCTAACTAACATCTGTTAAGTTATGTAAGAAAAAATAATGCTGGGGTAGAAAGACCAAGAAGATAATAAATCCTGCCCTCTGAGCAGGAAGCCAATATTTTAATTTGGAAGATTGTTAAATGAATGCATTGCCAAAGCAGAGTCCCATGAATGGGAAAAAGAAAGATGGTTCTGGTCTAGGATTTTCTGGAAAGTTTTGTGGGAGAGGAGAACTTGAATTTGAAGGACAGGTAGAATACAGCTAAATGGGGGAGGAGGAAGCAATGGCTCAGGTGGAGGCCATGGCAAGAGCCAGCTTTATCATGGCATGTTGTGGGTATGGCTGAAGAAGATGACTCATGTAACTAGGATCATGCTGTGTGAGTTCTGTAGAATTGGACTAGCTTTCCTGAGAAGAGTGATAAGCATACAAGTGGTTTTAGGAGGACTGATCAGACTGAATGGTGCCAGGGAGATTTGAGGTAGGGAGTTTTGGAAGCTACAGGCAGCAAGACTAGATAGAGGTTTCTGTGAGGGGATATGATTGGAACATATCCCCTCATCATAAACTTCTTCAATCATAGGGCAATGACTTGGTTTTCTTTTTGTTTGCCTTCTTTTCCCTTACAATCTGTCTATAATGTATAATACAATGTAATAACCCCTAGTAGAGCTACTAATTTATGAGACTATCTGAAGACCGGTCTTGACCTGTGCCTCTGGTAACCGTTTTTGGCCTCCTGGAATAAGAGTGCCTCATGAATAAAGCAAGTCAGAGAAACTTAAGAATATTCAAGCAAAGGTCATTCTATAGTGAAGTGATAAATTCTGTGACTGATACCAAATCTTAGCCTAGTTCCAAGCAATCATTACTGAATTACTTGGTAAAAACAACTGGAGGTGAACAAAATACGCATTCTAAGCACAAGGCAAATGCAAATTACTAGCTTCTTGGAATCTGATATAAAACTTAGGTTTTAATTAAACTGTGACCAAATTAATTGAAAGTTACTGTATTGTGGATAATTATCAACTAGACTGTTACTTATTGTGCTGCAACATCTTGATTTTTTTTAATCTTCCTTTTCTGAAAAAGTAAGTCCTTTTAGCCTTTTACTTATTCATAAGCCAAAAAATTAAGTTAGCAGAATGTATTAAAGATGACTTTAGGCACAATCATGGAAGCCTTGATTTTTCTTTTGTCTCCAACTATATTTTAAGTTCTCAAGATAAGTTTTACTGAGGCACATCTATTTTTTTTTATCATGAGCTTTTTATAAAATGTGGTAATAATAGCAACTAATAATGTTGACAATAATGATAGCTGTCACTTCTCTCTGTATTCTTAGGATCATGTTGTGCTGAATATTCACAACTGAGTCATAACTATCTGTGTTAAAGGATTGTTCCTAGGTTTTATTTATCTTGTTCAGCAAGTAAAGAAGCCTTTTAATTCAATTGGTTTCTTGGAAGATTTGTCTCTCAGTGTGATTAATCAATGGGAAGTAGGGGTCCAATTCACATTCTCACTTAGGTCAATAGAGATGTTGAGAGCTGTTGTGGTTGTTTAGGAGATAAAATGGGGTCACTCACCAAAGAAAAATTTCTTCTTGTTTTTGTCCCTTAACTGTATTTTCTCCAGTAGGCTTTCTGGTAACTGATCTTCATAGTTTTGGAAGCCTACAGGGAGTGGACAGGTAGCTAACAATTTCTCTTCATTAGGCAGTGTCCATTCATGTTGTTATAGCACAACGATATTTGATATATACTCAAATGTGATCTAAATGTAGGTAAGCAATTGGCAATTTGTTTCCTTTCATAGCTAATACTTTCCAAAAACCACTTTGCAACCAGTGTCTAAGAGGAGTTTCATAGTCTAAAGCTGGATGCAAGTGGGAGAGGCACACTGTTCACTCCCAGACTCTTCCTGTCCCTTCATGTAGATAGGCAGGGCTGTATCTCTTGGTCAAGGTGTCCAGGCAGGACAATTCTGCAACAGCTATAGGACATCCATTTCAATGTTAATATCCCTTATGGTCAAGAGAAAAGTAATTTGGCTCATATATAATCTGGTTCCTCCTTGTCTGTGTTGAAAGCCTTTAATGACCTGGTGTCTTTTCTCAGCAGGGCTAAGGGTATTCTGTCAAAATGCTGTGATGGATTATGTGCTTGGTGACCTTCTGTGACTTTTTTGCAAGCCTAAGAGAGTAGAATGAAAAGGTGATGAAGAGACAGGGGAATACCATTTGCCACGAGTGCCTTCCAGGCAGCACTATGACACAGGTTCCCAGAGGAAGAGCTGAACGAGACCCTCCCTCCTGCTTTCCTTCTCTCCCAATAGCCCCTCCCTCCAGGGAAGCATTAGGCAACATTCTGGAAATGAGAGTCCTACTGGCCTTATTCTCCATTTTGAAAGCTTAACATAAAGAGAAACTACTTAGGAAAAGGGAGGAAAATCTCTGTGCTCAAGAGTTGCTACTTAAAGGACTCTTGCAAGTTTAACTACAGGGAAAACTTGCACATTTCCTACAATATTTCCTCTGATATAGGATACAAATTAGAATACATTCAATGTTAAATACTTTTTTCATTTTACTCACTTGATTTGAATTCCCTCCATAAGTGCAAAAGAAAAAAAAAAAACCAAAGAAAAGAAAAGAGTTCAGTACATTTTAGGAACTTAGTAAGAGGCTGTGACAAGTAAGCCAAGGTTTGTTCATTTGGAAACTGCTAAGGTAAAAAGAATATCACTTTGCTATAAGAAAGCACTGCTCCCACTCCTTTAAGCTGTCCACACAACAAAGGCTACTTTCAGTTTGCACAGAAGTAATTGTAGATACAGACAGGAGGGGGTTTGCAGGTGACATTGCAGTAGAATGAATTTTAATTTGCAACTCATTTATTCACAAAAAACACTGTAATGAAATAGCACATTTTAAATAATAAAGCTTTTTAAAAAAATTAAATTCTTTTATTGGTACATTTTAGGTATACAACACAATTACATTTCGCATTGGGAATTGTACCTTTACATAATGCATCTTGCTTCTTATTTTTTTCCCGTTCCTAGCACTCCCTTCATGCCCTCCACCCTTCCCTATGTGCAAAGACTTTATTTCCATTTTTTCCATGTCTCATCATTTGTCCTTTCCCTTCTTTCCTTTCCCCTGCCCCTCCCACTACCCCTACCCCTTTGGACCTTTTCTTCCTATTTAACATTATCGATTATTCATTCTAATCATTGGTATATTTTAGGTATACAATATAATGACATTCATCATTGGAAATTTGCACCTTTACATAGTCTCTCTTGGTTCTTATTTTTCACCCTTGCCCAGCCCTCCTTTCAACCCCTCCAGTCCTTCCTATTTACAAAGATTTTGTTCCTATTTTTCCATTTTATCATATTAAACCCATTCCCTTCTATCCTTTCCCCTAGCCCTCCCACTTCCTTCCCTTTTGCCCCTTTTCTTCCTATTTCACATTACCTATTATATATTTTAATCCTTATTTACACTTTCAGTTTCTCACACCAGAGAAACTATTTGGTATGTACACATGAGTGTCCTATTTATTTCACTTAAGAGTCTTGCCTCAACGTTCATCCATTTATCTATAAATGTCTCTAATTTCTCATTTTTTATGGCTGAGTAGTACTGCATTTTATAAAAAAAACACATTTTCCTTATCCAGTCTCCAGTTGATGGGCATTTGGGCTGTTTCCAAGTTTAAACTATTACAAACTATGCTGCTGTGAACATGGGAACACATATATCAGTATGGTATGATTCTTTTAATTCTTTGGGGAAGATCCCCAACAGTGAAATAGTGGGGTCAAATGGGACTTCAAGTCCTAGTTCTTTGAGGTATCTCCATACTGATTTCCACAGTGGTTGCACCAGTCTACACTCCCACCAGCAGTGGAGCAGGGTTCTTCTTTCCCCACAGCCCTGCCAGCATTTGTTCCTGGTTGATTTCATGATAGCAGCCATTCTTTCTGGAGTGAAGTGGAATCTCAGCATTGTTTTCATTTGCATCTCTCGAATGACCAGTGATGTTGAACATTTTTTCATGTGTTTATTTGCTATTTCTACTTCTTTGCCTGAGAAATGTCTGTTCATTTCAGATGCCCATTTTCAGATTGGGTCTTTAAATTTGGGAGGTCTGATCTTTTTAAGTTCTTTATAGATTCGAGATAGTAGGCCTTTGTCTGAGGAAGAGCAGGTGACAATTTTTTCCCACATTGTGGGTTGTCTCTTCACACTGCTGGTGGTTTCTCTTGCTGTGCAGAAGCCTTTTAATAAGAAGAGACCCCACTTGTTGATTGTTTGTGCTAGTTCATGGGCAGCTGAGGTTTTGTTCATAAAATCTTTTCCTACACCGATGTCTTCAAGGGTTCTACCTAACCTCTGTTCCAACTGGTTCAGAGTTTCTATTTTAATATTTCAATGTTTAATCCATTTTGATTTTAGTTTAGTGCATGGTGAGAGATATGGGTCTAGCTTTAATCTTTGGCAAGTTGAAGCCCAATTTTTCCAGCACCATTTATTAAAGAGGCTATCTTTCCTCCAGTGAGGGTGTTTGGCTCCTTTATCGAAGATGAGATGGCTGAGTGTGTCTGGCATTGTTTCTGCATCTTCTAATCTCTTCCACTGGTCCTCAAGTCTGTTTCTTTGCCAACACCATGCTGTTTTTATCGCAGTAGCTTTGTAGTAGAGTTGCAGGTTGGGGATTGTGATACCCCCTGCCATGTCTCTGTTACCTAGAATTGCTTTTGCTATTCTGGGTCTCTTCTTGTTCCAAATGAATTTTTAGATTGTTTTCTCAAGGTCCATGAAGTATGCTGCTGGGATCTCAATTGGAATTGCATTAAATCTATATAGCAGTTTTGGAAGTATGGCCATTTTCACTCTATTCTTCCTACCGAGGAGCAGAGGATGTCTGTCCATTTTCTGATATCATCTTCAATCTCTCTTTTCAGAGTGCCATAGTTTTCAGAGAAGAGGTCTTTGATTTCTTTTCTTAGGCTGATTCCTAGGTATTTCAGTTTTTGGATGCTATTGTGAAAGGAATTATTTACCCTATTTCTCTCTCAGTGAGTCTGTCATTGGTGTAGAGGAAAGCTACTGATTTTTGTGTGTTGACCTTGTAACCAGCTACTTGACTGAATTTGGTTATTAAGTCTAGAAGACTTTTGGTGGTGTTCTTGGGGTCTTCTATGTATAGTATCATGTCATCTGCAAATAATGACAATTTGACTTCTTCATTACCTATCTTTATTCCTTTTATTTCTTTCTCTTGTCTAATTGCCATGGCTAATGTTTCCAGAACTATATTGAACAAGAGTGGTGATAGTGGACATCCTTGTCTTGTTCCTGATTTTAGTGTGAAGGATTTCAGTGTTTGACCATTTAGTATGATACTGGCTGTTCATTTTTCATAGATAGCTTTTATTGGATTGAGGTAGAGACCATGTATTCCAATTTTTTGTAGGGTTTTTATCATAAATGCATGTTGGATTTTGTCAAATGCTTTTTCTGCATCTATGGAGATAATCATATGGTTTTTGTCCTTGGTTCTATTGATATAGTGTATTACATTAATTGATTTTCGTATATTGAACCATCCCTGCATCCCTGGGATAAATCCCACTTGATCAGGGTGTATGATTTTTTTGATGATCATCTGCATTCTGTTTGCCATTATCTTTAAAATAATAAAGCTTTAAAACTTTCATTTGTGCTATTCTACACTGGCCCTCCTACCTATGAGGTACCCTAACTGTAATGTGTAGGGTGTCTTTTCCTCTTATACAGGTTGAAAGTCAGATCACACCATTCCTCCAAATCCCCAGCACCTGACACAATGTCTGGAAAACAACTGTGGAATGAGTGATTAAACGTAGAAACCACCTTCCTCCTAATGGATTTACCTGGGAAAACTAGTTGATCATTCTTTCTAAGTTTTGCTCTACTTGCTTCTTGGAGAAAAACAATGAAAGTGTAGTTTTCACTCAAGACTATTTCTGTTGAAGACCATAGCAGTTTATGGAATGAGAGAGACAAGAAGAAGGTAGGAGATGAAATGGGAGAAAACACTATAAACCTCATTGTGTTTTCTTGTGGAAGGGCTTTTTGAAAAGTTGGTTTCTGCTAGGCAGTTGCTGAGATTTTGGCTGGGTTGCTGAGTAGAGGTCTAATAAGTTCTCTTCATTGCTCAATGTGCAGGAGGCTGGAGGTGTGAGGTGCAAAGTCAAATCAAAGGAAAAATGTGAATGGAAGTCATATTTACTTAAACACATTCTATAGCTCCTCATTTCTCTGGCCAGCTAAGATTTGCAGCAGCTTTCTTTCTGGACCAATATGTCATTTATTTTGGTTCTACTAAGTCACACACCACTGGAATGTGATTGGTATTCTTACAACCGGGGACCATCTGCTCTTTTCTAGACAACAGCTATTCTGTTCTGGCTCTCTCCACTTCCTGCTTCTTTCAGTTTTCTCAGATATTTTCAATTGTATGCTTTCTTTTCTCTGTGAATAAGAGACAGAAAGTGCCTGAGGAATTATTTCTCTAGATAATTATTTTTCTTTACACACTGGAATTTTAAATCCTTTGTTCCCTTTCAGAGGTTTGATCTTGTATATGTAAAATAAAATGTTTATCTGTAATGCTGCCAAAGGAAATGTGGTCTTCCAAAAAAAGCTTCCTTATATTCCTTAGAAGCACTATTAATGACCATTTAATGTCATAATATTTTCTCTAGTTCTCAAAAATCAGGTAAGAAAGGCAAATAGTTTCTAGAGAAAGTACCAGGTAGCTAGGGGAGCAAACAAAGCCATATTGGTATAAACTTTCTCCTGCTCTGTTCTGGGGGTGACTGGTGACAGGCTCTTCAGCAACATTCCCATATGTTCAGTGAGAATGCTGGAGGAGCAAACACATTCCTGGGGTGGTGGTGTTTACCTAGGGTTTGTGCCTTTCACATATGTTTAAATCTCATTTCTCATTTATTTATCAACAATGTTTAAAGAGAACTTTGCCTGACTTAAAGGGGATGTGGGTTCAACTCTATAGCAAGTTATAGACACAAGCCACAGATTTCTCTTTCATAGACACAGATATTGGGAAGATTAACTGAGACAGCATATGGAAAACCTTGGAATCCACCTGCCCTTCAATAAATGTTGGGTGAATTTTAATCTGCAATTAGTAAAGGCCAGCAATGAGATAATGAATCTGGATTATTCATCTTTGCATCAATTATTTGTACTCTTTGCAGAAAGAGAATAGCACAAGAATTCAATTATCTGCATAATTACTCAATTCTGTACTGTGTCTTATAAACAAACTTAAAATTTAGAAGGCAATCATGTTCTTTCTGGAGGTAATTACTTGTACAGAAGAAAGGGTTAAGGAACTGCCTGTCCCTCATTGTTTAAAGATTTTTTTAAAAAAAGACTATTAGAAGAGACAGAATCTAATGTAATATATCAGCCTCACATCAAAATAATTTTCCTGTTATTATTTAAAATTCTCTGAGTTTATTAAGTTGTTATAAATAGTTAAAATTTCCATCATCTCTCTCTTTATTTGTAGAGACCAAAGCATTGAACCATTGTTAAAACTACCTAGTAATCAATTTACTCTTCTGCTTTCTGGTAATTGAATTTCCTAGATGAAATAGTATATCAACCTTAACCCTTTCTGATTCAATTAAAGGCCTCCTTTTACTAACAAGAACCATTTATGCCACAGACTATATATGTTAAGACTATATATGTTATACTGCTAATCATTAAAATAATTAAGATTTCTTTTGATTAGGCCCTTTTAATTTTCAGACTTTTAAGTTTTTATAGCTTAATAATTCTCGGAGTCATCTAGGAACCTATGCAATCCTGTAATTGAGCATTTTCATTTTGACGTATAGATTTGTTATTAATTTATCAGTGACATAAAGATGAATTATAAAAATATCTCCACCCTCTAGCACCCATCAACTATAATACATCATCTGTCTTCCTAGTCTTTAAACAAGTTCCCCTTTGGCTTAATTTCATTGCTTCAAACATTTAAAAAATGGTGCCACAATCCATTGAAATTAAATTCATTTGTTTGAAATCAATAAAATATCATATAGTTTCTGCCAAGTTTTCTTTTAAAATGGCATCTTTGATATAAAAAAATTTAAGCAGTATATTTAATATCTTCACTTTTCTCAGGCATTACCCATCTTAGCCACAAAAGGGAAAGGAGTGGGTGCAATCAGTGGAAACTGAAGAGAATAACTGTACCAATAAGAGAACCAGATGACAGGAGTTATATCTTTATTGGGGGATATAGCCAATCCAAAGTGACCTTGTAAGGAGGAAGCTCAGAACACAACATGTTGAATTCATTCTTCTCCTGCCCTCTCAATTCACACTAGGTGTCCCTACTGACCAAACCTACCTAGAAGCCAGAGACAAGAGTGCTTTTTCATGCAGTCTATAAAGGCCAGCCTCCTGTAGCACAAAGCAGAACAGACAGTGGTAGAACATGCCTCTGAAAGGGGAAAAGGCACATATAAGTTACTAAGCAAAATGGTCTTAAACACTTTGTAATAGGATAGAACATTGATAGAACTTCTATTAGATGAGAACAACTTTAGTGGGTTCTGAGGACACAAAGTGAAATAAACAAGATGGGAATACCATGAAGAAGCAAGATACTTAGGGTGCACTTGCATAAATTTAACTGTGAGTGCCTCAAGATTGTTCACTTACTTCATTCTATCTCAGTTCTATAAATATGATTCTATCTCCACCTTCAAGAATTTTTTTAATCTAGTGAAACAAACATGAATAAAAAGAACTAGAACACAAAAATTCAATTACAAGTGCCATTCTAAAAGTATAAAAGTATTATGAAAGTCCAGAGGCCTGTACAGTAAATTCCAATTACAGACTCTGGTATAACTTCTCTTAAAATAGGTCATTAATCTGGGTGTTGAAATGCAGTAAGATTTTAAGAGATTTATTTGTTAAACAAGTACAGTATTTACTGAGCTTCTACTACTGTATGTGTCAGGTATTGTTTTAGATGGTAGAGGAAGAGCAAACACCAAAACAGAGAATGTCTCTGCTCTCATAGATCTTATGTTCTGGTGGGAGCACAAGGCAATGCAAACAAAAGTAAATAAATAGGTGACTATCAAATAGAGAAAAGTATTGGGTGTTCAGAGACACTTCTTAATTTCTACATGTCTTGTGAGAAGAGACACTAACTGCCATTTTTTTTTTTTGAACTATCTTTTCAAGGATATTTGAGTAGCAAACGGCCTTGGAAGATAACAGTATTTGCCTCTGGAGCAGAGGTTTGCTTGCTATCTAGTAAAAAGATTTGAGTTTCTCGAGCTCATGGTTCCTCAGCTGTAACACAACCCAATGTGTGCACAGCATTCAGCTGGACTCTTCCACACTGGTCTTACTGGTTTTGAAGGGCAAGGAAATAAGACAAATATGAAGCTTATGCTGTTTCTGTGCTGTCTCTGAACCAGGAAGCTTATGTTTTCTGCCCACATCCATGAGACCACGGCAGACTTAACTTGTTAGTGTACCAGTAAAGTATCACTTCTATAGTTCTTCGTAGTTTTTGGTGAGAGTATAAGGTGCTGATAGAGATGTAGCTTTTGGGGACAGAAAGGATGAATATCATATGGGCTAGGGTCAGGAATACAAAAGCCTATGCTAGAACCCAGCAGTAATGCTCTTATTCAATCTGTGATAACAAAGTCTGAAGAAAGTTTAGTAAGAGTCTCCATTGTTACATCTATTAATATATGGTTAGAGGCTAATTAAGGATCATGGAAGTAAGGCAAGCCACCAGAATAGTGCTTTGGTTGTTGCTCACTTGTTTCTAGGTAAAAAGAAGAAAAATAATGTTATAGTGACAATGGAAGTGAAAGGCAATATGGCTATAGTTACTGAGGCAACAAGTCTCCTGATGATGAAATACATGATCTCAGCAATGAAGACACAGTGATTTAGACTAAAGGCATTAGAAGTTCTTTTGTTTACATTGTATAGGTGACAGCTTGAAACTGAGAGTAAATGGAAAACCTCAATTATTAGTACAGGATCATGCTTTGGATCTGCACCCATCTGACTTCTTGGTCTCCCATAACCTTGACCTTAGCTGCCTTAAAGAGAAAAATGATTGGGACTGAGCCAAGGCCCCCCAGTCTAAGGGTGCCTGGAGGCCATATACCATCATCTGACTAGGTCAGGACACTTTGTGGAAATATGGGTTTTAAATTTTCAAGTTCTTTCAGACATCAATAGCCAACTCAGGAAATCTCAACTGACAGGAATTGGGCTGAATATACATTGCCAAAAGGAAACTCACATGATCTCTGGATATGACTCTTTAGGTCAATTCAATGGACTATTCAAGTTGCTTCTTTGTATAAGCTGATATTTTATACTCACATATTTCTGTCTCATAAGTCACCAGAAGGGATTCTTCTTATCAGGAAGAGCCTCACACATAGAAGTATTATTAGGGTAAACTATCCTGACATTTGTCACTAGTGAGTGAACTGCAACTTAGCATTAATGCCTCTACTCTATGATCCTAAAAATTTCGTTTTACACGAGTTAGCAAATCAGAAACCTGAGTCTCAGCAGTCTTGAACGTGTAATATATCACATACTTTACAGCACAGGTGGCAGATAAACCTTGGCAAAATTCAGGGTCCTGCTCGTTGAGTAGTTCTTTTAGACCATGGGGATGGACTCACAATGTTCATTCCATCCATCAGATAAGGAAAAACAGCTGTCTCTAGATAAACACCACCAAAAAGAAGGCCCAGTTCCTTATAGTACATTTTGAATATCAGAGACAGTATATCCCTTATTTGGGCATTTTACTTGCTTCTTTATAAGGACTAACTTGCAAATTAGCATCCTGTAAGAGGGAGCTCCAAAAAAACCAAACAAGACCAAACTAGAAGTCTGATATAGAAGTGTCTGTGACTGGTGATTTTGCTGATTGGAACCTAATAAAGAGATGCAGCCTTCACCTTAGATATCTCCCTTTGGATTTCAGACTTTCATTTCTGATACAATTTTTAAATTTGCATTCTGGTACTGAGGCAAACATGAAGTTCATGCTTCTTTTTGTGCTCTGAGTAAGGTCCTTTGTCTTTGACCTGGGAGTTTTCTGTCTTCTGTCAGCATCTTTGAGACCACCCTCCTCATAAATCCTTTGTATGCATGTAGGGTAAAATCTCAGACCCTTCATGATTCTTGATACTGGGAAGGGAATTCAGTAGAAGTAATGAAGAGCAAGTGGGAAAGAAGAAAACACAGAACAGAAAGGCAGGGAAGGGCTTTCTGTGAGAGATAATATTTGAATGAAGACTACAATAATGAGAAAGAACCAGAGAACAAAGCATAGATAAAATTGAATGCAAAGTCCCAAGGCAGAAATGAGATGGGAATGTCTGGGAAAGGTGGGAGACTGGAAAAGTAAGAAGGAAAGTAGGAGTTGGGGGAAAGGAGAAGACAGTAGGGCAATGGCCAGGCCATGTCAAGCACTGTAGGCTCTGATAAAGTGATTTGTTCTTGCTAAAGTCTTTATTAATAACTGAGTCTAATCTTTTAATTAATTAACCACATCAAACCTCATTTCAGCTTTGTTCTCCTCTTATCCATTCATCTCATTTTTGTCAGAAATGCAAATCTGACCACATCACTCTTTTGCTTAAAGTCCTTCATTGATCAGTGAATGTAGGAGAAGGTTCAGACCACTCAACACTGTACACATCACTTGCATGAAGCCTCTGATCTACCCTGAAGTTTTGTTGCACCAAGACATTTCTCATCTGCATGCTTTCCATATGCTTCCTTCTGTGTATGGGCATAATATTTTTTCAGCACACTTCTGAGAATCTCACACTCATCCTTCAAGGCTCAACTCAAACACCTTTTGGTGAGATTTTCCCTAACCATCTCAAGCAAATATAGGGTTTCTTATTTTGAATACTCACTACACCTGGGACAATTTTTACCACATAGCAAGTGTTTGATGAATATGTTTAATGAATGAGTTAATTAATGAACCATGTTCCAAGATTTAAATTTTCTTTTCATCATATAATTACAGCTTTTATCTTGAAATTACAATCCAATAGCACTAATGTTCTTTTAGAATCAATTTACTCAGGTATAGCTTATATCTAGTAAGTACATATATTTTCATCAGTTTCTGCTAATTTATATACCTGTGTAAATATCACCACAATCAAGATACAGAACTTTCCCCAGATCTCCAAAAGTTTCCTTGACTACTTTTGCTACATTGAGCCTTTCAATTTTCCCACCACCCCTGAGCCAACAACTGATCTACTTTTTGTTCCTGTAGCTTAGCTTTAACTATTTCAGAATTGTATAATTAGAATCATTATTATGTACTTATATATATATCTGTCTTATTTTACATAGTGTAATGCTTTTTTAGTAATGCTTTTGAGATTCGTCTATATTGTTCAATATGTTCTTCCTTTTTTTTCTGAGAATTTTACTGTGAGGGTATACCATAATTTGATTATTCATTCAACTGTTGATGGGCATTTGGATTGTTTCCAGATGTTTTGAAATTATGAATAAAACTGCTATGAATATTTATTTCATTTTTTCAGGGGACATATGCTTTCGTCTTGGATAAATACTTGAGAGTAGAATTGCTGTGTTTCACGCATGTTAACTTCATTAAAAAAAACCTTGTCAAATTGTTCTCCAAAGTGGTTGTACTGTTTTACATTCTCATCAACACTGGAGAGCTTCTTGTTTTTATACATCCTTGCCAATGCTTGATATGGTTAGCCTTTTTACTGACAGACATTTCAGTGGGTATGTAATAATATCTCATTGTGGTTTTAATTTGCATTTCCCTAGTGACTAATTATATTGGGCATCTTTATGTACTTATTTGCATCTATATATCTTCTTTTAGTTATATATTCAAATGTTTTGCCTATTTTACAATTGGGCTTTTTATATTTAGTATTGAGTTCTAAGAGGTCTTCAGATAATTTAGATACTTTTTTTGTCAAGAATATGTATTATTATTTTCTTCCAGTACAACATCACTAACTTTTGAAATACTTTTTTCAAAAGAGCTTACTTCTAATAAATTATGTTTTGTTTAGTTCACAGCTACCACTGTTCTTTTAAGGTTTGTGCCACTTTCTTCTGAATACTTTAAAAGGGTAGTATATTTTATGCACATCAATTTCTACTGTTCACTTAAAGCACTGGTATTTACTAAGGTTCACCCAGAAAAATACTTTAGTCAGTTTTTGCAAAAATACTTTAGTCATAGTGACACACACCTGTAATCCCAACATTCTGGGAGGCTGAGGCAGGAGGATGGCAAGTTTGAGCCCTGCTGGGTAATTTAGCAACTTAGTGAGACCCTGTCTCAAAATAAAGGGTAAAATGAAAGCTGAAGATGTAGCTTAGGGGAAAGGCTCTGAGTTCAATCCCCTGTACTAAGTACATGTTTGTGACCCTGAGTGCTTCTTACATTTCTGGTTTCAGATCCCTCACTTGGATAAAAAATATTACAGTCATCACAGTAACATGAAAGACATATTACCTCCATGTAGCAAGGACTACCACAGCCTGACACTCCAATATTATTGTCCCTTTTCTACTGATTTATCAGAGAAGGTAATATGCTTAACTAAAATACATCCAGCTTCCTTGCTGTTGTGTGTGGCCATCTGATTAATCCTAGATGTAAATTACCAACTCCTTGTGGGAAATTGAGAAAAAAATACATTTTTGTAGTAGTTTTTAGGATTAAGATAAATACCAGTTGTCATCCTAAACTTAAAGATTTAATAGATATTATAATATATTGGTTCTTTACTTTCCCTTTTTTCTTTCCACTCCTCCTTTTCTTTCCCTTCCTTTTCTTTCTCTCCAGAGAATTAGAACCATCAGGATATAATAGATATGTAGAGATTTATTATGAGGAATTGGCTCACATGATCACAGATGCTGAATAGTCCCACAGTCTACCATCTGTAAGCTGAACCACCAGAAAAGCCAATGACTTTAATCCAAGTTTGAAGGTCTGAGAACCAGGAACACTCATGTCTAAGAGCAGGAGAAGACAAATGCCCAGCTCAAACAGAGAATTCACTCTTTCTCCACCTTTTTTTGTTGCATGTAGGCTCAACAGATTGAGCATGCCTAAGAACACTGGTGTAGGTTAGCTTCTTTACCAACTCAAATGCTAGTCTCTTCCAGAAACATCTTCCCAAACCCATCTAGAAATGATATTTTACTAGCTACAAGGGCAATTTCTGGCTCTGTCAAGTTGTGTCATCACACCTTCCTACCTTTCCTCTTTCTTGTATTTTCCCTTTCGGATCTCTCTCCATCTTTCTTAAGAATAATTCTGTATTTTATGTATCAGCTTTTAATTATGATAGGTGGTTCTACCACAAGTGGCTAGCTAGGCTTAAATGACTTGAAACTGAAGGGTAATGCAGCAGCAGTGTACAGTTTCATTTTGACAAAACTTCCAATCTTGGCTCTTTTATACATTGTCTCTGACCCTTGACTTGATCTGCTTTAAATAATCTACTCTTCCGTGGTTCTGATTTTCCATTGCCTCCTACACATCTGTTTGGATTGATATTCTGCTGTTCATCATGCAAACGTGATTTCACTTTGAAAATGATTTCCTTTTGATGGATGCTCTGGTTGTTCAGGCAAGCATAGTCTTGTGTTCTTCACGTTCTCTTCAGCTGGTCTCAGCACTCCAACAGTCATCCCTCAGGGTCTGAGTCATTATCTCATGCTAGTGCCAGACTTCTTTGTAATTAAGTGCCAAAAATGCTGTATTCTTTGGATTAATCAGTATCAGGGCTCAGCCAAGTGCAGCCAGTTTGCTAAATCTGGTCCTGGCATGTTTGTATGGCCTGTGAGGTGAGACTACTTTCTACATTATTTAGATGTTGTAAAAGCAAACAAAAACCAGAGAAGAAAATGTATGTGATAGAGGCATTTGGCATGCCATAAAGCCTAAAATATTTGCCACTTGGTTCTTTATTGAAAGAGTTTACCTAACACTAATCTATTTTAATAAAATTAAGTTTCTGTGTGTTGTCCTTCTATATAGAAACTCTGGTAAACTACAAAGGCTATATGAACTGCACTTTTAAGGAGATCCCTAGGAAAACCTCAAAAGGTAGGTAATAATCTCCTAAAGCAACTGAAACAGAGTCAGCAAGAGACTGTTAGTGATTGAGACGCACTAAACAACAATGCTTGCATATATAAGCTTCAAATTGTAAACAATAAGCTCTGAATTGTATGAAAACTGAGCTTTCTGTCAATTGCCCTTGTCTATAGCAAGCTGTAGGGGAGTAGCGTCAAAGATTTATTTATCTGATGACAGGCAGTAACTTGCCTAAGAGAACTCAGAGGATATTAGCTAGTATTAAATAACCCTTTCACTCATTCATACTATTCATTATTCATATTGCTCATTATGCAGCAGAAAGGAACAAGCCTCAGTTAGTAGCCTTATAGATTATGACACTTGCAATCAATGTGAACACCAGTCATTTTTACAGTGAAATAAATTTGAACATATTTTCCCTCTAATCCACTCCCTCAATCATCTTTTTTTCTCACTCTAGCCTTTTACAAACTTTCAATCTTATGCTACATTTCCCTCATATATCTTTTTAACAGGTGGGTCTCTACTGGGACAGTTCTCCCCTAATTCTGTGTATTGAAATTTTTTTATCCTTCAAGCTCTTCCTTTATTAGGAAATCTTCACAGAGCTCCTCAGTTGGAATTCCTTCCTCTGGGCCTAAGGTTCCCAACGGTGCTGGGTCAATTTTTAGGCTTAAAATTTGGGGCCTGTGTTTCTTGGTTTTCACAATACAGATAGTGTACATTCCAGTTGTATACCTAAATGTGTCACAAAACTGGGGTTTTGATTTCTGGTGACTATTTTCCAACCCAAAGCCCCAGAGGAATTCCTTTCTTAGGAATTGCCTAGCAAAGTGGGGTGCTCCTAACTTTTCTCTGCAAGAGGCAGCACTTCACAGCTCTGAACTTCATGCCAGGGTCAACTTAGGCCCCCCGGCCTTTCATGAAGCCCAGGCTAAACTTCCTGCCTTAAGCTAGCAGTCCCAAGGACTCCAACTCATTCAGTCCCTGCAGGCTGCCCATCACACTGCCACTGCCTGCAATGCTTCTGTGGCTTTAACTTCTCTGTTTGTTTCTGTTCCCTGTGTTTTTACCCTTCATTTGTCCTTAGATTGTATTAAAATTGTGTTGTGATGCTGTCCTATTTTCTCCACATTTCTATGTTTAAGGAGCTGGGTAAGGCCCGCTCTACAAAGAGGATACCTGTTCTTGTCTGCTTATTCTGCCATGTTGCCTGATGGTCCCAGAAAAGTATACAAAGTTCTGTTTAATTATGGAAGTTGTCACAATTATTCCTTCCACTTAATTTAAATAAAGAGATCCTGAATACACTTCCTATGTAATGACATTACTTTTCCAACATCTAGATACCTGGGGTTCCCCTACAAGATTGTATCTGAATATTTCCAACTAAAAGAATAGATTTTGGTAAAGAAAAGCTGTTACCAGAGTTTTCTTGGAGGAAAGGATCAGAGTGACGAAACTTTCAGACTAATGAAAATATAGTGAATTTTCAATTACCTGGGCAGATGGCACTTTGCTATGACACAGATAATCAGGAATGAACTGAGTGGCATAGTTAACTGTATGCCAAATAATGTTTAAATTTAAATTATAATCTAACATCACGAGCCAACACGTTGAGCACTTTCTGTATAACTAAAATTACTGTTACAACTAGTTAAATAAACGATGATTTATATTGGGAATAGCTGTCATTTTTAAAACCAAATGTGATTTTACAGGTCAATGGACTAACTTCATGCAATTTTAATCAAGGGCACAATGGAGAACTAACATAGGACAGATGGTTAGAAGCCATGTGTATCAGGGCATAATTTTATTTCTAAATATATATCTATGAAAATAAAGGCAACTTGACCAGTTACCTGGTAACACTCATCTCTTAGTTGTCTAAGATGTCCTCAGTCTCCACAATCTTTGAATTCCTTTCCAATAATATGCATGGCTGGGAAAACACAAAGTTAAATCTTTTTGACTGACGAGTGTTTATAAGAACAGGTACTGAGTACTGTACCATATCAGCAAGGAATATAAAAGTGGAGCAAAGGAACAAAGAAAAATGAAGAGATCCATTGTTCCCTTGCATTGCATGCAGCCACAGGGTTTTAGAATTACATGGAGACTCTGATTATCAAATTCAGCTCTATCTTATTGACACGTGAAATCAGACTCAGGAAAGGTGAAATGACTTTCTCAGAGTTATATGGCTGAAAGAAGAGCAGCAGGAGGAATCTAGGTCCCTTCTTACCCAGGACCTCAAAAGTATGTTCATTATAAGGGTAACTTGAGGAGATCTGTGTAACAGCACTCAAAGATAATGGGTTCTCTTGGAATAAATGTCTATATCTTGGCATAACAAGCATTGCCTGTGTATATATTAGCTTTGTTACAGAAAGAGGCAGTCATATAATTGGTATATTTTCCCCTCTAGCTCTTGATTCTAAAGCATCTGAATGTTTCTAAACATTCTATAAAATAGGAAATTGCAACTTATTTTTCATATTTTGTGCAGGATATGTGTGGTGCTGAGATATTTATTTAAGCAAGTTGGGAATTGTGATGGAACCTAAGTAGGACAATGAAAAGAGGATGACATTTAATTTTCTTAGGAAAACTTAGGTATAATATTGAAAACATCAGAGTATACATTTTAAGGGACATCTGGGATTCTGGCATTCAGCACTGTACTGTACTTTTTTTCCAGATTGGCAAACACACAGTCTCTGCATTTGATATTATTGTTACCATTTAGAGCCTAGCACAGTCCTCTGCTGGGAAGCAGTCATGAGGCACTTGTGAGTTGATTGGCTAATTCTTCACAGCACAGAACTGGCCAGTTGTGAGGAGTTGCGTGAATCTTTATTCTACAGTGGAGCAAATAAACAAGGGCGGGAGGGAGTATAGCATTCGACTAACCAATTGTATAGACTATCTCAGATACTTTCTGCAGTTCTAATATTGATCTAAGACATGTTGTTAAAACATTACTATGGCAACAAACCCTACTCAGTGGGGGTCGCAATGCATTATCTATGCAAAGAAAGAAGTGGGAAAACAGTATTTTAGATGATACTTTTCAACACCCTGCATATAGATGTGTTCTGACCTCTCAACATTATTTTTGCAGAGGGCAGTGTCTGAAAAATAAAAGTTTGTTGAGAGTTACTCACTGACGCTAGAAGATACCATCAATTAAAACATTACATCAGAAAATAGCGTCTCCATGATTTAAGATTTTCCACAATAATGAACACTTTAATTATATTTGGAGTCAATCAGGTTATCATTTGAGAACACCATGAAAAAAAAAATAGTGTTTTCAACCAGTAGATGAAAATGTTGCATTGGCTCCATTACAGAGATATGGCTGTAGGTGTCGATGAATTTGTTCATATGGCATTAAGTGAACAGTTGTTTTTTGAGCATAGTCTATGCAAAAGAAGACTGCTAGATATCATTTCTATCAGCAAGAATTACTAGGGTTTATTGATGCTTTTAAAACTTTACAATCAGATTTTGCTTTTATTGCTAAACAAGTCAAGCCTCTGCAAAACATGATCAATTTAACATTTCATTTCCTTCCTTTAATCTCCAAAGAATCTGGAAATGATAGGTAAGTTAGCTACTATGTATTATTTTTGTTTCAAAAATGAGGAAACTAAGGAATCAGCCTGCTTGTGTAGCATAACACTGGGCATTTTCCAGAATTTGCTTCATGTTGATGGTCAAACCTGACAAACCCGATATATATCTATATGTACATAATTACATATGTGTATATGTAAATATATGAGTTACATGCATGCACACATATACATGTATGAACATAAGTATGTGAGGTATCTGGATTCATTAGATAAGTAGCTTATTCATATGGAATTTGTTACTCAAGTGTGGACCTTGGACAAGCAACATCAGCATCACGTAGGAGCTTGTCAGAAATAAGAATCTCAGGCTCCTCCACAAATCTACCAAATCAAAGTTGACTCTTTAACAAGATTTCCAGGTGATTCATATGCAGTTAAAGTTTGAGAAGTACTGCTGTAGCAGATTTTCACCAGCCAAGTGAGTTAAGACAATTGTCTCAAGGAGGGGTCTGTTTCAATTATTTATATATGATTCTTTAAATGATTATTTGGGAGGTAGAGAAAAGAATGATCAGGGTGTTGAATTATCTGGATAAGTACCTCAAATGTGGCAGATTTTCCTGCTGTCATAGGCACTGCCATTATGACTAATTAAGAGTAATCATTCAAGTCCCTTAAATCTCTGATTAAATGGTGTGGCAAAGTAGTGCTCATCATTTAAAGATAAATTATTGATTATACAAACAATATAAATGTAAAAATTAAGAAGAAAATCCTAAATTTCATCACGTGGCTTCCAGTTTCAATAGCCTGCCAGTTTCTGTGTATTTATACATTATGTTTACATGGCCCATGGTTTACATAGTTTGTACACTGATGCATTTACTGTGAGGTAAGGAGTGAAAATGGACAATGCTATGGAGGACAGTGGAAAGAATGTGATGTTTGAAACTTTTGTATTCATTCTTTTTTGGATAGTGCTATGTTGAACTAATTGTAAACATAATTAGCAACAATAACTCCAATTATAATAGCTGATCACATTACATTAATTTGTTGCACAAATGTCATTTAATTATTCTATTATTACATGGATATTCAGATATTTTCCATGCTTTGCTATTATAAATAAAGCAGCAATAAATATTTTAAATAATTTAATCCATTAAATTCATTTACATGGCATAAATTGCCAATAATGGAATTTCTGGGTTTGAGTATATATAATTGTTCATAACATACATGTAAGTATATGAAAATTTATAGATGTTTTTATAAGAGGGCTATAACAATTTATTTTGACTGCTGCATCTTTATAACATTCCAGTTTTCATTAATTTTTTTTTTTCAGTACCAGGGATTGAACTCAGGACCTTGTGCTTGTGAGACAGGCACCAGAACCACTGAGCTAAATCCCCAGCCCAAGCATTCCAATTTTACTGCACTTTGTAATGGAAATAATTATTTTTAAACTTACTAATTAATTGGCATTTAGTTTGTGATTTTTCCATGATGAAAAACACCTAAAACTGAAATTAAAATGCACTTTCTCTCTTGTCTTTTCAGAGAAAAACTTCCCATAGGTCTTCTGTGGCCCAATCCATCAACAGGCAGCAGACGTATTGAGATATTGTGCTCCACAATCTTCTGAGTAGGGCTGGAGGCAGCTAATGCCTTACTCTCTACCTTGAACAGGCTGAGAGAAGTTTGGAAAGATTGTACTCACTGTTTTCCCCACTTCAGTATGTCCTTTCTCTCTCTCTCTTTCTCTGCCTCTCTTTCTCTTTCTCCTCTCTCTCTCTTCTCACTCTCAAAAACTTTTAATTAAAAATTGTAGGGAAGGAAAAGTGGGAAGTGAAATGGTTGATCAGTAAGTACTGAGTTACAATTAGAAGCAAGAAGTTCTGGTATGTGATTGCATAGTATGATAACTATAGATAACAACAATATACTTCATGTTTCAAAAAGCTTGAAGAAAGGATTTTGAATGCTTTCACTATAAAAATGATAAATATTTGATGAAATGGATATGTTAACCTGATTTAAACATTACACAAATGTGTATACATCAAAATGTCATGTGGACCCCCCATTAAAATGTATAATTTTATGTTTTTCTGTATTGGTTAAAATAAATTGAATTTTAATTTTAAAAACTTAAAGATTGGAGGAAATATTCTGTATAATGATAAGACTGGATACATGTCATTATACATTTCTCCAATTCCATAAATTGTACACCACCAATAGTGAATCCTAATATAAATGATGGACTTTGAGCAATAAATGATGTCCTGATGCAGGTTCATAAATTTTAACAAATGTGGTGGGAGGTGTTGGCAATGTATGTGTAGGCATAGAATATAGGTTGAAAATCTCTGTACCTTCTGCCTGACTTTTCTATGAACCTAAAACTTTGTCTTTTAAAAATTAATATACTTTATTTTATAGTGGTTTTAGGTTTACCAAAAAATTGAGCAGAAAGTACGGAGAGGTCCTAATGTATTCCCTCAAACCCACACCTATACCCTGTTTCCCCCTATTATCAACACTCTGTGTGTGGTACATACTTAATGTCATACTTGATGGTGAGAAGCTATATGCTGTCTCCTTAAGATCAGGTAGGAACATGGCAAGTATACCTACTATTACCACTCCTACTCAACAACAATCTGGAAAGGCCTAGTTAATGCAATAAAACAAGAGAGGGAAATAAAAACAATACAGACTGTGAAGGAAGAAATACAACTATCTTTTCTCATAGATGACATGATTGTTTATACCGAAAATTACAAAGAATCAGCAACAACAATCAGCTCTGGAACTAAGTTATTATAGCAAAGTCACAGGATACAAGGTTAATATACAAAATAAGTTGCTTCCATATATGCAAGCAATTAAAAATTGAAACTTGAAAATACAATGTCATTTACATTAGCACCAACAAGTGGAAAAAGGAAATAGGTATGATTCTAATACAATTTGTGTAAGATCAAATTGAGGAAAACTATACAAGATTCTGATGAAGGAAATCAATGAAGATATAAACACATAGAGAAATATTATAACCATAAGAAGAGGAAGACTCAATGCTTTCACAACAGTTCTCAATTTATCTGCATATTTGATACAATTTTAATCAAAATCCCTGAATATTACTCTGTGGATAGTTATAAAGTGATTCTACAGTTTACATAGAGCAGTAAAATAGCTCAGCATAGCCAGTACAATATTTAAAGGAGAGTAACAGAATCAGAGAATGACACTCTAGCACCAAGATTTTTATAAAGCTATAGTAATCAAGACAGTGTGGTATTGGTAAGAAAAATAGTTCAATAGAAAGAAAAGAGGACAGAAATCGACCTAAACTAATACAATCAACTAATCCTTGAGAAAGGATCAAAGACAATCCAATAGAGAAAAGATAGTCTTTTCAACAAATGGTGAGAAAAAAATTGGTTATACGTATGCAAAGAAATGAATCTAGACCCAGACCTTATATATTTCACAAAAATTAATTCAAAATGGATGACCAACCTAAATATAAAATGCAAAGTTATAAAAATCCTAGAACATAAACAGGGAAAAATCTAGGGAATCCTGGGTTTGGTAATAATTTTTAGATACAACACCAAAAGAAAGATAAAACTAATAAATTGGGCTTCATTAAAATTTAAAAACATGTGGTTCTCAAGAGACAGTAATTAAAGAGAATAAAAAACAAGTCAGAGACTGGGAGAAAATATTTGCAAAACACTTATCTGATAAAGGACCTGTAGCCAAAGAACTCAACAAAAAAAAAATCTTAAAATTCTACAATAAGAAAATAAATAACCTAATTAAAAATAGGTAATAGGTCTGAATAGATACCTCATCAAAGAACATTTACAGATGGCAATGAAGCATATATAATGATGCTCCACACCATGTCATTAGGGAATTTTGAATTCAAACAACAATGATATGCCACTGTACACTTAACAATCCAAAACACCAAAACACCTAATGCTATTGAGGATGTGGAGCAACAGCAACTCTCATTTGCTGGTGGTAGAAATGCAACATGGATGGCCTCAGTGGATAAGTTAGCAATATTTACAAAACTAAATACAGTCTTCCTATATGATCCAGCACTTGTGCTCCTTGTTATTTAGTAAAGTAAGGTAAGAACTATATACATAAAAACCGGCACACAAATGTTTACCTCAGTTTATGCATAATTGCTAAAATTGGAAGTCTCCAGTGCAGATGAATAAACTGTCACACATCCTTACACTGGAATATTACTCAGCAATAAAAGGAAACAAGCTGCCAAGCAGTCAAAAGACAGAGATTTTCCGATTTAAAGAAACCAATCTGAAAAGACTACGTACTGTATGATCACAACAACCGGAGATTCTGGAAAAGGCAAAACTGGAGACAGCACTCTATGATGAGTGCTATCATTATGTATGTCTAAAATGTACCAATAAATGTTTTGTTATTAAAAAAAATACTGGTTGCCAAGGATTGAGTGGAGAATAATAAGGGAGGGATTAATAGGTAAATGACACATGATTTTTAGAGCAGTAAAATTATTCTGTAAAGTTGGATACATGTGATTATTTGTCAAAGCTCCACAAATATTTACAACACAAGGATTGCAAACTATGAACTTCAGTTAATAGTAATATGTCAACACCAATTAATCAATTGTAACAAATGTAGCCCATTAATGCAGAATGTTAATAATATGGGAAACTGTGGAAGAGTGGATGGGCTTCAGAGTATTTGTAATTCTGTACTTTCTGCTCAATTTTTCTGTAAACCTAAATCTACTCAAAAAATAAAGTACATCAACTTTAAAAAGTCCTGTTTGTTTGGTGTTGAAGATCAAACCTAGGACATCATGCATGCTACACAGGTATTCTACCACAGAGCTACACTCCCAGTTCCAAAAGGCTTAGCTTTTAGACTAGTTCTAGTTTCACAGAAAAGTGGAATGGGAAGTACAGATATTTCCCATCTATTTCCTATCTCCTGAGAACACTTTCAATTAAATAAAAATGAAAACACAACATATGAAAACTTAAGGGATACACCTTAAGTAATGGTGAGAAGGATATTTATAGCACTAAATGCTTATATTAGAAAAGAGGGAAAGTTTTACATCAAGAATATAAGCTTCCACCTTCAGGACATAAAAAGGAGCAAAACAAGCCCGAACCAAATGAAAAAGAACCAATAATAAAGAGAAGAATAGAACTGAAAAAAATTAAAACAGCTGAGGACTTAGCTCAGTGGTGCCACCGCCTGCCTCACAAGCGCAAGGTCCTGAGTTCGATCCCCGGTACCAAAACAAACAAATAAACAAACAAAATAGAGGAAATTATTGAAACAAAAAGCCTACTCTTTGAAAAGAATATTGACAAAATTTTAGCAAGGCTGAGAAAGAAAAAAAAAGATACAAACCATGAATATGAGGAATGAGACTGTATGTCATGACAGATGTTCCAGATATCAAAAGATAATAAAGGAACACTACAAAAACTATACTCATAAAATTAACAACTTAGACAAAATTAACAAATTCCTCAAAAAGCACAAATGAACACAAGCTACCCAACATGGAACAGATGTTTTCCCATGCTAATATTAGTCAAAAGAAGGCTGGACTTCTTTTTTTCAGAGAAAAAAGACTATTATCACAGATAAAGGTTATTTTAGAAGATAAAGAGGTCTTTTATCATGAGAACATAAACATCTTAAATACATGTGTTTCTAATAATAGAGCTTCAAAATACATGGAATACAATTGATAGAGCTGCAAGGAGCAAGAGATAAATCCACAATTATAGCCAGATTTCAATATTCCTTTTTCAATAATTGATAGAACAAGCAGACATAAAATCAGCAAGGGGATAGTTGCCTTGACAAACATTATCAACCTAGCTGGCATTTGAAGAAGTCTCCACTCCAAAGTGACAAAGGCTACAGTCTTTTCAAGGATATTATAGTTAAGATCTACAATGTCCCCCTAAAGTCTTATGTGTTTGGAAGGTGACTGGATCATAGGGGTAGTACACTGATGAGTTCATAGCTGAATGTACTGTTAGAAAGTGTGGCCTGGTCAGGTGGGCCACTGGGGCATGAACTAAAAGGGTTTATTTATTCTTGTCCCTGGCTCCTCTTCTCCTTCTCCTCCTGCCCCACTCTTTTCTTCTTCTTCTCCTTCTCCCCTTCTCCTTCTCCCTACCCTCTTTCTTCTTCTTCTTCTTCTTCCCCTTCTTCCTCTCCTTCTTCTTCTTCTTCTTCTTCCTCCTCCTCCTCCACTTCTTCCTCCTTCTCCTCCTCCTCCTCCTCTTCTTCTTCTTCCTCTTCTTCTTCCCCTCTTTCCTCCTCCCCCCTCCTCCTCCCCCTCCCCCCCTTCTTCTTCTTCCTCCCCCCCCCCTTTCTGACTTGGAAGGGATGAGCAGCTGTGGTCTTCCAGACTCTCCTACTGTACCATTTCTACCTTGGTAAAGTTTCTTGCTAAACTTTGAATGAAATTCACTGGAAACTGAAAGGAAAATAAACCTCTCTTTCTTTAAGTTGTGGGTGTTGGATATTTTGTCCCAGTGACCGTAAAGTGACTATGAAAAGGCACATAGAAGAGTTACCAACTCAATCTACGAGGCCAATATTCAGTGATTTCAGTGATATCAAAACTAGACAAAGATACTGAAAAAAAGAAAACTATAAACCACTATTCTTCATGAATATAGATGTAAAAATTCTAAATAAAATAGTCAGTGAATGCATCAATATGTAAAAGGGCAATGCATCACAATGAAGTGAATTTCTCCCAGGAATACAGGGTTGGGTCAGCATTAGATCAGTCAATATAATTTATCATATTAAAAAGGGGAACAGAGTCAGAGCTGCAAATTGAGGACTAAGGTTGGATTCCTGCTCCTTGGTATCCATAGATCAGAATAGGGTCGACCCCTCTGTACACCCTAGCTAAAATTTTGCATTTCACTTATTTTTGGCATAGCCTAGAGAGTGTATATGATTCTTAAGAACAGATATGCTTTTCTTTATACAAGAACATGATTTGTTATACATATCATACCATACTTCACAAGTGATGTTTATTGTTGCTATTGGAGATTTAATTTTAATATTTTTAATTTCAGAGTTATATCATCTAGTTCCTCTTTGAGACTTATTTGGATTGCCTTTGGAGTTGTTCATTAGGCAATTAATACAGGGTTTATGGCACTTCTTCTGCTCAAAACAGGTACCTTCAGGAAGATAGATCCTAAAGTTGACTTTGAAACACTCCGTAATTTGTCTATGACAATATTATAGATCTTTTTTTTTAAAGTTCATGTTCAAAACCGTTATGTTTTACTTATTTTTCTCAGCATTCAAAAACATGACTTATTTGCTCATGAATCAAAGACCTTTATTTCTCAAAGCTGTCTTTAAATTTCTCATTTTAATGTCTCTCATAATCTTGTCAGGTGCTATGGTATTTTATGATATTTTAGTTCACACGTAATATTTCCAGAGACTCCTTACCAATGGCAACTCAAATTTTAATATTGACCTATTTTAGCAGTTCTTACCTTTTCAATGCTAGAAGCCTCTGTGAGAGAAGAAAATTCAAATAAAAATTGTGACTTTTGCTTTAGGTTAGTTATTTTTGTTACAAATAAGTAGCGCTGAAGAACCTCAGCATTCCCTACTTACCTGTTAGTCAGATGAAACTGGATAGATGAATGCTCCGGAGTTTATACGTCAAATTTACCTTGTAGTGTGTGACTCTTCATCCTATGTGTCACAGGAATTTAAACACTGAATGTCAAAGTACACATGACACTATATGCATCTTTTCAAACACAGAAGTAACCAAAAACTACCATATTGTAACTACCAGATAAAAATCAAACTTGGAATAATGAAAACAAAATGTCAACCCTAATTTGTTTTCAGTGCTTGAACTGAAGACTTCAAATCATTCCACTAAGTACATTTCCATTAATAATTTTAAATTATAAGAATCACTAAGTATTGAATGAGCATTCAGATCTGGTTGTGCGCTCCAGCTCTGCAGATAGTTTGCTGGATGATCTTGGGCTTGTCATTTAATCTTTCCATTTCCTAATATTCTCAAGAATGAGGGTTTTGGAATATTTGGATGATTTCAAAGCTTCTAAGTCTATAATTCTATTCCTAAAGAAGAAATGTGAATTAATTAGACCATTGAAATTAACATCATCCACAAAAGGATCTTAATTCAATTTTGTTTCTTGCTATGACATAATTGGATATATTGAGAAAGAGTAAGGCAGAGAGGGTTATACTTAGGCCCTAATATCTTCTACTGATTCAAATGAAAATGCCAAGGTACTGTATGAAGGTGTTCTTGCTTCTAGTCCACTTGAATCTTAGTAAAAGATATTAACTCTTTTTTGGTGAAAGAACAGATTCTTAGTTTAAATCAATGTGTAGGTTAATGGAGTATTTGTCAAAGTGACCTCACAGGGTTTTATTCTTGACCTACTGTACTTTTTCTCATTTTTGAGAGTTACCTGAAGGAAAGCTACTTTTCAAATCAACCTTGGGAAAGATGTTTAGCATGTTAAGAGAACAGAATAAAGATTCAAATGTATTCTAGATGAGGGAAGCAAACACACAAGGTCAAAAGCAAGAAGAGAAATTGCAGGAATGAAAGTTAAGTCCTATGTCCCGTATTTGGTACCCAAAACAAAATATCAGCTACCCAGAAACAGCCTGAGGACAAACTAGTTTGACAGCTCCTCCTATTATTATTATTATTGTTTGGTACCAGGATTGAACTTGGGACCTTGAACTTGCTAGGCAGGCAGCCGCGGAACCACTGAGCTAAATCCCCAGCCCAGCTCTTCACTCTTTCTCTCCCTATCCAGCTCAAGAAGTCCTCCACAGAGTTAATGGTGCTACACAAAATCTTAAAATATGAATACACACTTGAGCTGCACTCACAGTGGTGCTCAGATCACAGAACCAAAGTTCTCTCGGATATCCTCTACAGACAATCCTCATCTGCAGTTATAAGAGCCAGTTTGGGGTACCACACTTAATAAATAAGGTTGTGAGGAAGCTTTCTCCATACAGACCAAATCGGTTATTTTGGATAGAGAATTGTGAAACCAAGCCATGCAAGTAGCGCTTGAGGGTCTAGGAAGTCTAATTTGCAAACAGAGAAAGGTAGAAAGCATGGAAGAGGAATGCCATATGATTAACCCCAGGCAACACGTGCACTAGCAGCCAAGCCCAAGAGGAGAGCACCTGCGACACACGCAGCAGCCACCGTGCCCAAGGGAGGAAGCTAACAGTTTGGGGGGGCGCCCCCTGGCGTGATGCAGGCCCCTGGCCGCACGCCCCGCACGTCAAGGCGTAGAGTCCGGGACGGCCTTGCACGGAAGGCGGTGACGAGTCTTGACGCGTCAGTTCGAAGTTTTCGAAGTTCGGAGTGATTGTGTCATGCCTTCTCTCTCCAACGCTTCTCCTCACTGGAGCAGGGGCTGCTGCTGTGTTGTTGGAGGGCTGTTGGGGCCTGGAATCATGAGGCTCGGAGGTGCGAGTTGCCCTGGTGGGCTGCTGCTGACCCTGGGCTGGCTGCTGCTGACCGGCCTTAGGTCCTCCAGTGGCACGAACGTCACCGCCCTTCAGGACATGGGTTTCACCCGCGAGGCTGAGGGCGTGGGCGAGGGCGAGGGCGAGGGCGAGGGCGAGAACGACGAGGACTACTACAACGAAGTGGTGGAGACCGAAGGCCCGACAGAGGCCGGAGATGATGGTGAGGGAAGAGGCTCCTTGCAGGGCTCACTGAGGCCCCTGTGGAGGGAAAAAGCCTGCTCTTTGTCCCAGACTAGAATTAGCCATGTTTCCCTCTGTAAAGCGCTCTCTTAGGCACCAGCCCCGAGTTTATCGATTCTGTGCATTTTAGGGCGTTGAAGAAGGATGTATACTTTTAAATACTACTTGGAGAAGGAGAAATATTTTTAAGGGGTGCAAGTAGCCTTCCATGCAGGGGAATCATCTTGACTATTACTGCAGTCATTTCCACTTTCTGTTGTAGTTTTTTTTTTGAAGTTACAAAGAGCTTGAAGTCCTGTGTTTGATGGAAACACAATGGAATTCATAATTCCCTTTACTGTGACACATCTAGACCAGTGTGCTGATGAAACTGTCCCAAAGCCACAAGTCAGCTTCAGGCAGCACCTACCATTCAGCACTTTTGCAGCAGGGTAGTATTTAATTTGTATGTTTAACTTCAAAGGAATGGTGGCAGTGAAAACACCTATCAAGGGATTCAACTAATGGCATTGTTAGGTAATAACGTATTAACCAAGGGAGAATGAACCTGTGCTTGGTACATAAATTTGCCTTCTACTGCTGGCTCATTAAGCAATAAAACTTGACAAGCTGTGGTACACGTTATATTGATTAGTAACTCACATGTTGGTAGGTAAAAGGTTAGTTGTAAGTCTTACCCCTTAAATGATTTAGCTGAAAATTTTAATATCCTTGACATTCTCCTGTCTCCTCAATCTATACATATAGAGTAGGTGCTGTGTCTGTCAGCTTTTCTTTTATTTCCTGATTACAGAGAGTAACCATCAGCAACAGAAAGAAACTATTTGAGGTTAATAGTGAGATTCAGGTTTGTATTGTCTTGATAACAGTATCTTCCAGAGAGCATGAATAGGTCCTTGACTTTGGAAATGTGAAAAACAAAATGACTAGAAAAGAAGCATGGTAGCTGTTGCTTCATTCTATCCTTTAAAGTAATAAAGTGAACAATTTTAGTATTAAACTTGTCACAGGATACTTCTAGCTGTAAAATGCTAAATATTATTTAGGCTAAACCCAAGTGATGGAGTTATAATACCTACAGTTCAAATGTAGGTAAGTTACTTATTCTCTGTGTCTCCAATTCCTCATCTGTAGACTTCAGGGAGTCCAGGTACCCTTTGGAATATCATATATACAATTTTATGCATAGGTGCATTTTTTGGAGAAATTGAGAATCCAGAACTGCAAAAAATTAGAAGTATCAGAGATCTGAAAATTTCCAAGATCAATGTTAAAATTTGTACAGCTTTTCTATCACTAATGGACCAGTAAAAAGTCATTACTACTTACTTAAGCTAGTAGACTCTTTAAATTTTCTTCACTTTTAAGTAATTTTCCAAATAATTTACAAAAATTAGAAAGGTCAGTGAAAACATCTTTGTTAGAAATTTTAGTAGAATTTAAATGTAAGCAAACCCCCAATTTTTATTCCATATATCATAGTTTTGAAGAGGTATGTGTTCTAACTGAACAAGTAATTTGAATGCAACTAAATTTTTGACTGTTAAGCATGAACCTAGAACATATTCATCATGTAAATACTGATTCCAGATTTCAAGTACATTGGTAATAGAGTCTAGTTTGTTTTTACTCTAGTTCTTTTTTTATTTGTGTTATGTCTCCCCCCCCACCCCCACCCCTGCCATCTAACTCAGGACTTTGCGCTTGCTGGGCAGGCACAGCAGCGCCACTGAGCTACATCCCTGGCCCTCCATTTGTATTGTCAAATACAAAGGCACATATTTTGTTGAAGAGAAGAATGCCATCTTTTGCTGCATAATTGCAAAATATTTTCATTTTTAGATTTATAAACACCAAGTGGAATGATTAGTTCAATATGTTTCATTCATTTTTACACCAGCTATCTTCTTTTAGTCACCTTTATATACACACCTGTCATCATGAATTACCCATTTATAAATCTTGTCAAGTAAATGTTGGTGGGTAAACACCATGAAAATGAAAAATACTGTCCACAGCCTTTTGGAAAAACAGTGTGATCTAGGTTATTGTCATAAAATACTTCAGGATCAAATCCTTCATTTTGAAAGATGTAACTGGATGAGAATACCATATATTCTTTTCATCCTTAGAAATACAATGTTCATTCATTGGATTTCAATGTAGTTCAATTCTTCAGTGTAGTTCAATTATTAAGTTAGAAAAAATTCATCCAGTATATTCATCTAAGATATCATCTATCACTGAGATTTTTTGCTTATAGTCAGTCTCACCATCATCATTATCTAAAGTGCACCTACCTTTCCTTGTTCATCTTCTGATTCATTCAATAATTGTGAAATGTTTTTCTCTGTCAATTCTATTCTCTTTCCCATTATAAGCAAAAGATGAAAAATTCTGAAATCTCAACATTGTTCATTGAAAACCAGAAACAGACTATAAGGAGAATGCCTCTAGATTTTTCACATATATTCCTGAAAGATAATGTGACACTTTGGGTAAAGAAATAAAAAATCAGAGACTGATGATAGCTATGGTTTATTTCAATTACGTCATATTTCTGGAAAACTCCAGTCATTCTTCAATTTTGTTTTTTTAATTATTTTAACAACATAGTGATGAAATAACATCATTATGGAAGATGAAATAAAATGTTTCAAGATAAGGGAAAAATCACAAAAATATTATGTTAGATTTAAACCTTAATGTCTTTTATACCTTATATACACTTTTAAATACCTTTAAAATATATTTTATGCCATTTATATAGAAAAAAGAATCAATAGACCCTTGCCTCTGAGATTGAACCCAGGGGCTTCCACATGCTAGGCAAGAGCTCCAACATGAAGCTACATTCCCAGCCCTTATCCATGGTTTGAATGTTCATTATATCTCATAATGTACCAGCTGAATGTATTCAGGCATTCAAAGCATAAAAATGTCAAATCAAATTTGATCACCATGATAGTCTGAATCATTTATTTAACAAAGTCAATATTAATTTACTTATATATCAAGTGGCTACTTCAAGGTACTACATTTGGTGCTTGCAAATACAGGATAAAGTGTTTATGAAGCTATTGAGCTTTTACAATCATCAAAATAAAAAATTCTTAGTAGTATATGAAACTATTAACTACAAAATGAGGTTGAATTGGGTAAAATTATATCTTAAGGATATTTATAGTGCTAAACAATTTATAGAATTCTTTCACACACTCTTATTTAGTATGAATCAGATGAGATAAATTCTTTTTCCAAATTTTATGAAGAGTTAACAGGGTCTGACAGAATTTAATTAAGTTGCTCAAACTCAAACAGCTAATTAGTGGTAGAGGCAGCTCTTTGGACTTCAAGTTTAATGTGCATTCCCATGTGATTTCTTGCCCTAAGATACAATGCCTTTTACAAATTATCTTTTAACACCTTGTTTTTTCTGCTGAGATTTCAGCCCTAATCTGTGCTATGAAGAGCTGGTTATGCACTGTAGCTAGTGGAATTCATGCCAAACTTTAGTATGGTTAGAAAAAAGGAAACATGATTTTGAACTAAGAATAACTTCTCAAGTTATTATATTCCTTGGTTATCTTGCTAAATAAAGTGTTAAAATAATTCTTGGAAATATTTAAATTTACCATCTTAACCTGGAGATGAGTAAACTTTTATAATTTTAATAAACACTTGGTATAAAGAATTTCTTTTTGGATGAAAATTACACACTTTATCCTTTTTACTTGTTTGGAAAATAAGAAACAGAAAAAAACAGTTCATGAAATTGAAAAGCTTTTTTGTGTGTTTTTCTTTCAAGTAGAATTTTAACTCACCATGTATTAACTGATGGAAAAAACACATTACATACAAGGTTGAAATACTTTCTTTTATTTCCTACTTTATGAACTCTTTAAAAGGGCTAGGTTTCTTTTAATTTAGATAACAGCAGTAGATGTATAAGAAATAGCTTTGTATCCCTCACCCCCAAGTAAGAAGGTTTTCACTTAGAAAAGTTTTTGTATGTAAGTAGAAGGGAACTATTAGAGAAGAGGACAGGAATGAGAGGAAGCGGGAAGGAAGAGCAAGGGGACAGGGGCATCAGAAATGATTGAAGCATGTTATATGGATGTGTGAATCTGACAAAATAAAGCTATTAGGCTGTACATTAATAAAATGCATAATAACAGGTTTATATGATTAAATAATGGATTTTATACTTTATATTTAGTTTTGAATAGGACAGTAGTCAAAGAAGTAGAATTTGGAATGTGTACAGTCACATGTGGTAAGTAGCACAAAGCAGGTGAATAACTTATATTGTAATTTGGGGGGAGGAAGGTAAAAACAGAATATGTGGCTATTATTTATTTGTAATTTGTATATTTTTATCTCTTACTACTTTCTGTATCTAATAACTATAATTTGCACACAACATTCAGCTAATTACTTCAAAAGTAAGATGTTTTCAGTTCATAACCCCTAAGTTTTATTTAAAGCCAACTGCCTATCACTTTTTGACACATAAGCTGTTTTCACAAAGGAAAAATTTCCCTATCTCACAGAAGTTCAGAAGATGAAAGATTTTCCAATGCATCTCACAGATGTGTTCCCATATACTGTGTTGGCAAATCTATCAAGAAATGTGCTTATTTGTAATATTCTCCATTTCTACAATTTTTATGTTAAATTTTGGGGAAAAGAGGTATTGTCTTTCTGGGGAAGATAATGATAAAAGAACATGACTTATTTTGATCATTTCAAGGATAGAAATTGTACATACAGACTCTTATATGAGGGTTGGATTAAAGTTACCAATGCTATAATAGATCAATAGTTCTCAAACATCTACCCTACCACAGAGTTTCTAACTAATACTATGGATGGGCCTAAGATTTTGCATTTCTAACAAGTTTACAGTGAAGCTGACCTCACTGGTTAAAGAAGCATCCATTGATAACCTCTGCTATGAACAAGGGTGCAAGGAAGACAATAGATAATTCACAATAAAATTAAATTTATCTTAAGTGGAACCTGCTTTGGAAAAAAATGATAGTGATGAGAAGGGATGGGAAATAATAACTAGAAGATAAGACAGACATTCCATCTAGATCAAATCAAATCTGATCCATCTAGATCTTCATCAAATGTATATCTGAATTGTTTTGATATAGCTTTTTTATTGTGGTAGAATATACCTAACAAAATTTACCACTTTAATCATTTTTAAACTCAGTAGCCCTAATTGAAACTCCATACCCATCAAACACTAACTGTCCACTGCCCTCTTTTCCCTTCTCCTGGCAACCACTACTCTTTCTATCTCTTGGGATAGTCTTTTGTACTTCAGTTATTTGCTTGTTTTTGCAGTGATGAGAATTGAACCTTGGGCCTTTGCACTGAGCTGCCAACCCTGGTCCTCACTAAGTCACTAATTGTCCAAGCTGAGCTCAAACTTGTGATCTTCCTGCCTCAGCATCCCATAGTGCTGGGATTTCAGGAATGCACCACTGTGCCCATCTTCTTAGGATAGTTTTAAACTTGATTTCTACCTTAACTTTATAGTAAGTCAAGAGACCAAATGAAGGGAAGGTGTGTAAAAACCTGTGATTATTCATTTACAGTTTATCTTTCTTTTGCTGCTTACTCAGGAAATTTTCATAGAGAATTGTTTTTATGATAGCTCCAGTAATTGATATTTTCTTTTATTATTTAAAGAAATTATATGTTTATTCACTTAACAAGTGATTTTGTGATTGTTCAAACATTTGTCTACTTAGTATCAGGAATTGTCATGGAGTGAACAAACCACACAATTTTTCTGACTTGAAAAAATGTATACTTTCATGGGGCAGATGGACAAATAAAAGATGTAATATTCAGATAGTAATGAATTCTAAGGAAAAAACTTAATATTTCATTTCTAAAATGTTAAAAATCTTTTCAGTTTAAAACAATTACATATATAGAAAAGACACATGCTTTAGTGAAAAAGCTATTTAAATCCTAAAACAATATTTTAGCAGTCAAAAAGTTTTATTCCAATCTCTGGTTCTACTTAGGATTTTTAGGTGTTACTTGGAACACCTCACACTTACATACATCTCAATGGACTGTATTTGGCTAAATAAATACACAAAATGCCTGCTTGGAGAATATTTATGCAGGTATCGTTCATAATTCAAATGGAGCCATACTGCAGCCATTCTCAGTCATCTCTTTTAATCAAAAGACACCTGTTCTCGTCCACCATTCCAGCCTCTTTTCCCATAGTGCTCAGGTCATACTCCTCTCCCTTACTATTTAGAGTGTGGTCCACAGAAGGGTGGTGCATTAGCATCAAAAAGGATCTTGTTAGAAATGCAGAATTAGACTTTCTCTAGATGGACTTGGTCAGAATTTCCATTTCAGTAAATCTTCAGGTGGTTTGAGAAATGTTTTTGTAACCTTCACAACCTCACTTCCCACCAAACAGTTCTATGGTTAAACACTCTTGGGAGATCTTGTGTATCACATACTTCACCAAATCAGATTTTTATTGGCTCTAAGAAGCACAGTTTACATGCTCCAAAAAGGAAAAATGCTTCCAATTTATGACATGACACAATTATAAATGTGTTCTGATTTTAAAGATGTTAAAATGCAAAAATTTTGCATCTTAGATCAGTGAAAGTTTATATGCAATAAACTATTAATTTGCTAGCATGTTAAAAAGTTTCTAAAAACTTATGTAGTAAAGAAACCCCTTTAACTTTATTTAATGTACCATTTTCAAATGTGTATGTGGTCATGAAATCCTTTTTCTTATGGTAACAACCAGAGAGGCTAGCGCTTTATGTAACTCACTTGGGAAAATTCTGTTTTATGAAACAATTCAGAATGAGAGACCTAAGAAAATTCTAAATGTCACTATTCTGAATTTAGGAATCTAATTTCTGAAATTAGGAGGAAAGAAGGAAGGAAGGGAGAGAGAGAGGAGAGAGTGGGAGGGAGAAGGAAATGAAGGAAAGAAAGGAAGGAAAGCACACCTGGATAGGAAAGTTAAAGTCCTCTGCAATTATTTTTTTCTTAACATTTGCCATTTCTTTCACCAAAGGTGTTGGTTTTAGAGAAGTTATATTAACAAATGGGTGTCCTGGAGGTGAATCCAAGTGCATTGTTCGGGTAGAAGAATGCCGTGGACCAGTAGATTGTGGCTGTGAGTGAATTCTATGTGGGAGGGTGACCAAATAAAAATTTACTCTGGGGAAATTTCCTTAACCTTAGATGGGTACAGGGTGGAAGGAGACAATCAATTGATGTGTTGAAAGAAAATTATACACATTTAATTTTCCTCTAAACACTTATAGTTCTGAGTAACTTTCTGCTTTTGTTTTACATTTTTTCAGTGATGTCTAAAATTTAATGAGTATATCTTTTATAACCCACTGAAGCCTCATTGTAGTTGGAGTTTGTGGTTGAGTCTGTCCAATAGTAAAACACCTTTGATGCTTTGGTCATGGCATTTTATCAGTAGATTGGTAAACTTTAAATTGAGAACTTTGACAGTTATTCTGTATCTATTATGCTATCCTGACATTTCAATATCTCTAATGAGGTTTCCTAACCAGTTAATTGGAAATCACAGCATAATAGATCACTAAATTGATCACCTCATCTTTTCACTACAATTTATTCTGCATTAAAATAGGGATCCATCCTCACCTGCTTATTTTGGTGACTTTATCTTTGCATTCATCACTCCACTCTGCTACACTCAAACGCCCAATTATAAGATTTTGTAGCTTCTAGCACATAATTGATATCTAAAAGCAAGTTTCTCTTTTTAAAATAACAGTATGTTTAAAGCAATTTATAATGTCCAACGGCATTCATGTATTTAATTTTTCTTTTTTTAGGGGGTCAACCAATTTCAGAAAGTCTTCAAAGTGTTAGACTGGCTTGCATTCATACATCTCCTGTAAATCGGTTCAAATATATATGGAAACGTCTAAGGCCAGACCAAGTATGTAATGAATATATGCAATCTGGTACTTTCTAGTGAGAGAAAATATTTATTTCCCAGTTCTTATGACTGACAGAAAACTCTCTTTAAAAGCATTTTCAAAAAATAAAGTTAAAAACTATACAGTTTTAATATTGGAATTCAAATGTTTTAATTATTTAGCGAGACAAATTTTATACATGTCTTAGGGTCAGATATAATTGGAACTTAACATTCGTTTTATATAAAATATTCTGTTTTGGAAGCAAGGTTTTCATTGGCTCATGGAGGAGTTATATAATAATAATTAACTAATATTAATTAAGGGCTTTTTAAGTGCCAAGCATATCCTGAATGCAGAATTTCTTTTAATACACATCACAACCCTGAAGTAATTTATAGTATTATACAATTTTACAGGTAAGTAATTGAGATATAGCAAGTAACTTGTTCACAGTTACACAGGAAGGAAGTGGTAGGGTTGAATTTGAAATCTGGGTTGTCTGACACTAAACTCCATTACACAACTATCTTACTAGCTAAAAGTCAGTGATTTTCCTTCTGTTAAAGAAAAGAAATTGTTTTCTGATCCTAAGTGCAGTGAAGACCATTGATAGCTTTCTTATTTTATTTTTTTTTAAAGCAACCTATCATACTTCCAAATGATTCGGCAATCCTGGAAGTACGAAGAGATGTTCACCCCCGGGCTTTTGAGTGTGACACTCTGGATAGCAATGAAGTGGTAGCATCTGTTAGATTCACAGTCTATACAGTAAATGGTAAGTGCCCAACAATGTTTGGTTTGCTTATTTCTCAAATGTTAAAGAACATCAAAGTCACCTGGAGAACTTGTTAAAGCACAGCTGTCTAACCAGCCCCACCTCTAGAGCTCGGGTTCAGTGGACCTGGGGTGGAGCTGGCAAATGGCGCTGGATCTCTAACAAGTTCCCAGATGACATTGCTGCTGCTGCCCCGGGGAACACACTTTGAGAACCACTGGTTTATATCACAGGAATTTCTCTATCAGGTAGTATTTCCTTTTTACAAAGTAGAGTCGGATATTGTTCACTTGGGGAAATTGGTCCTTTAAAGACTAGTTCTTTAACTTGAAATATGTTTTTGTATTTACTTCATTCAAAAAAGTGAAAATGGGTAAATGGAGTTTTCATGAATGCTTACAAAAATGCATGCATAGAAAAATAAATAAAATCAAGAAACAAAGTCAGAGCATTGCTCTAAAACCTATTTATTTGACAAAAATACTTTTTTGTTGATGCAAGAATACAGTTCTTAATGTATGTCGCAAAAGACAAATCTTGTTCTGAACATGATTTTATGTATTAGAAATTGTGCTTTCTTTGTGTGGTGGACTTGTCTGCAGCTCCTCTTAATTTAATCCATGGGATTCTCTGTATCCAGGTAATTATTTCTTTTTGTTCCGTTGCTCTTAACCATTTATAATGTTTTCATCTTTGTTGTTAGGAGTATGGGGGATTTGGCCTAAAGTTCTTTAAAGAGCCCAATCAAAGCTCTGAAGCCTTTTCCCAGGAAAAAACATCCCCATATACAAGTGTGCCAAAAGTTATGTACAATTTTAAGAGAATTTAAGTACCTCTTGAAGCTATTTCTGAACCCCAAGTAAAAAGCTTCCGTTGTAGTCTGGAGATACCACACAACATATACCCTTTGTTGACATGAAAAGAGGTCAAGTGATTTTAAAAAAATACACTTAGAAAGTTTACTTAAACTTTCTTTGATGTGCTAGTAATTAACAAGTAAAAATTTTGTGGTGAAAACTAATAACCACTCTTTTGTTGTAATATTGGGCATCATTAAAAGGATAATTTTGATAAAATACTTTTAAAAGGCAAAAAAGACCAAAACATCAAACTAAAATCATCTCAACTGGCCCTAGTTTATGATATTAAGGTATCTGGGTCATTCTTGAACTATGTTCCCAGTTGTTGTGTGCCTGGTAGGACTGTTTAGTAGTTAGCTCCTTTTATGACTAGAAAGGAATGTGTACTTGCTAGTGTGTAAGCTAAAAGATGGAACACAGACCTCAAAATTCCTTTCCTTTCTCAAGACAAAGTTGATTTCTTTATATTGTTGCAGCGCAGGGCTGGTGGAATAGTTCTGCTGTTTTAGTACAGATCCTCTGCTAGAGGCATCAGAGAAATCATGGCCTTACCAACATATCTTTTCCTGGCTTCTATTCCCTAGAACTATAAAACAATAAATTTCTGTTGTTTTAAGTCATCCAGTTTGTGACACTTTGTTATGTGGCCCCAGGAAATCAATACACACACGGGGTTTGTTTATCCAAAAATGAAGAGTACTGAAATCCAGCCTATTTTTCTTTTTTTAAATTCTCTTATTGGTACATTTTAGGTATACAATACATTTACATTTCTCATTGGGAACTTGTACCTTTACATGATGCATCTTGGTTCTTATTTTTTTCCCCATTCCCTGCACTACCTTTACCCCTCTATCTTTCCCTATTTACAAAGACTTTGTTTCCATTTTTTCCATTTCTCATAAGTTTTCCTTTCTCTTCTTTCCTTTCCCTTACCCCTCCTACTTCCCCTACCCCTTTGGACCTTTTCTTTCTATTTCACATTATCAATTATTTATTTTAATCACTGGTACATTTTAGGTATACAATATAATGACATTCATCATTGGAAACTTGCACCTTTACATAGTCTCTCTTGGTTCTTATTTTTCACCTTTGCCCAGCCCTCCCTTCAACCCCTCCAGGCCTCCTTATTTACAAAGATTTTGTTCCTATTTTTCCATTTTCTCATAATAATCCCATTCCCTTCTATCCTTTCCCCTAGCCCTCCCACTTCTTTCCCCTTTGCCCCTTTTTTCCCTATTTCACATTACCTATTATACATTTAGTCCTTATTTACACTTTCAGTTTCTCACACCAGAGAAATTATTTGGTATTTACACATGTGTCCTATTTATTTCACTTAAGAGTATTGCCTCAATGTGCATCCATTTAGCTATAAATGTCTCTAATTTCTCATTTTTTATGGCTGTGTAGTACTCCATTTTATTTTAAAAATCCCACATTTTCTTTATCCAGTCTCCAGTTGACGGACATTTGGGCTGTTTCCAAGTTTTGGCTATTATAAGCTCTGCTGCTATGAACATGGGTACACATACATCACTGTGGTATGATTCTTTTAATTCTTTGAGGATGATACCCAGCAATGGAATAGTGGGGTCAAATGGGACTTCCAGTCCTAGTTCTTTGAGGTATCTCCATACTGATTTCCACAGTGATTGCACCAGTCGACATTCCCACCAGCAGTGGAGCAGGGTTCCTCTTTCCTCACAGCCCCTCCAGCATTTGTTCTTGGTTGATTTCATGATAGCAGCCATTCTTTCTGGAGTGAAGTGGAATCTCAGCATTGTTTTCATTTACATCTCTCAAATGAGCAGTGATGTTGAACATTTTTTCATGTATTTATTTGCTATTTCTACTTCTTTGTCTGAGAAATGTCTGTTCATTTCAGATGCCCATTTTCAGATTGGGTCTTTAAATTTGGGAAGTCTGATCTTTTAAAGTTCTTTACAGATTCGAGATAGTAGGCCTTTGTCTGAGAAACAGCAGGTGAAGATTTTTTCCCACATTGTGGGTTGTCTCTTCACACTGCTGGTGGTTTCTCTTGCTGTGTTGCAGAAGCTTTTTAATAAGAAGTGATCCCACTTGTTGATTGTTTGTGCTAGTTCATGGGCAACTGAGGTTTTGTTCACAAAATCTTTTCCTACGCCAATATCTTCAAGAGTTCTACCTAACCTCTTTTTCAGTCGGATCAGCATTTCTATTTTAATATTTAGATCTTTCATCCATTTTGATTTTAGTTTAGTGCATGATGAGAGATACAGATCTAGTTTTAATCTTTGGCAAGTTGAAGCCCAATTTTTCCAGCACCATTTATTAAAGAGGCTATCTTTCCTCCAGTGAGGGTATTTGGCTCCTTTGTCAAAGATGAGATGGCTGAGTGTGTCTGGAGTTGTTTCTTCATCTTCTAATCTGTTCCATTAGTCCTCAGGTCTGTTTCTTTGCCAGTACTGTTTTTATCACAGTAGCTTTGTAGTATAGTTTCAAGTTGGGGGATGTGATACCCCCTGCCATGTCTCTGTTGCCTAGAATTCCTTTTGCTATTCTGGGTCTCTTCTTGTTCCAAATATATTTTTGGATTGTTTTCTCAAGGTCCATGAAGTATGCTGCTGGGATCTCAACTGGGATTGCATTGAATCTATATAGCAGTTTTGGAAGTATGGCCATTTTCACTATATTGATCCTTCCTACCCAGGAACAGGGGATGTCTGTCCATTTTCTGATATCATCTTCAATTTCTCTTTTCAGAGCGCTATAGTTTTCAGAGAAGAGGTCTTTGATTTCTTTTCTTAGGTTGATTCCTAGGTATTTCAGATTTTTGGATGCTATTGTGAAAGGAATTATTTGCCCTATTTCTCTCTCAGTGAGCCTGTTGTTCATGTAGAGGAAAGCTACTGACTTTTGTGTGTTGACCTTGTATCCAGCTACTTGACTGAATTTGGTTATGAAGTCTAGAAGGCTTTTGGTGGCGTTCTTGGAGTCTTCTATATAGAGTATCATGCCATCTACAAATAATGACAATTTGACTTCTTCATTTCCTATCTTTACTGATTTTATTTCTTTCTCTTGTCTAATTGCCATGGCTAATGTTTCTAAAACTATATTGAACACGAGTGGTGATAGTGGACATCCTTGTCTTGTTCCTGATTTTAGTGTGAAGGATTTCAGTTTTTGACCATTTAGTATGATATTGGCTGTTGGTTTTTCATAGATAGCTTTCATCGGATTGAGGTAGAGACCATGTATTCCAATTTTTTGTAGGGTCTTTATCATAAATGCATGTTGGATTTTGTCAAATGCTTTTTCTGCATCTATGGAGATAATCATATGGTTTTTGTCCTTGGCTCTATTGATATAGTGTATTACATTGATTGATTTGCGTATGTTGAGCCATCCCTGCATCCTTGGGATGAATCCCACTTGATCAGGGTGTATGATCTTCTTCATTCTATTTGCCAGTATCTTATTAAGGATTTTTGCATCTATGTTCATTAGTGAAATTGGCCTATCCTTCTCTTTTTCAGTTGGGTCTTTCTCTGCTTTGGGGATCAAGGTGATGCTTGCTTCCAGGAATGAATTTGGGAGTATTGCTTCCCTTTCAATTTCATTGAAGAGTTTCAACAGTAGTGGCAGTAGTTCCTCTCTAAATGTCTTGTAGAATTCAGCAGTAAAGCCATCAGGGCCCAGGCTTTTCTTAGTTGATAAGCTTTTAATTACATTTTCAATTTCATTGGTTGATATTGGGTTGTTCAGAATTTTTAGGTCATCTTCTTCGTTCAAGTTTGGTAATTCATATGTATCTAGGAGTCTGTCCATTTCTTCTGTGTTGTCCATCCTATTGGCATATAGGTTCTGGAAGTAGGTATTGATGATCCTCTGGATTTCTGCTGGGTCTGTTGTAATTAATTTCACCCTTTTCATTCCTAATTGCATGGATTGGGCCTTTTCTTTCCTTTTTCTGACAAGGTTGGCTAACGGTTTGTCAATTTTGTTGATTCTTTCGAAGAACCAACTCTTGGCTTCATTGATTTTTTGTATCATTCTCTTAGTGTCCATTGCATTGATTTCTCCTCTGATCTTTATAATTTCCTCCCTTGTATGAGCTTTGGGGTTGTCCTTTTCTTCTTTTTCTAGAATCTTAGGTGCAGCATCAGGTTGTTTAATTGGGATCATTCTGTTTTCCTAATATGTGTATTCACTGCTATGAATTTCCTTCGTAAGACTGCTCTCATTGTGACCCACAGATTCGGATATGTTGTATTGTCATTGTTACTTAAGTGAAGGAACTGTCTGATTTCTTCTTTAATTTCCTCTGTGACCCATTGGTTATTCAGAAGTGTGTTGTTCAATATCCACGTGTTTATGAAATTTTTTGAGTTTCTTTTGCTATGGATCTCCAATTTCATTGCACTATGATCTGATAATATACAGGGGATAACTTCAATTCCTTTGCACTTACTTAAACATGTTCTATGTGTGAGTATGTGGTCTATTTTTGAGAATGACCCATGTGCAGCTGAGAAGAATGTGTATTCTGATTTTGTGGGGTGGAAGACTCAGTAAACATCTGTTAAGTTCATTTGTTCAAGAGTTCAATTGAGTTCTAGTATTTCATTACTTATTTTTAGTCTAGTTGATCTATCTATTTGTGACAGTGGGGTGTTGGGGTCCCCCTCTACAATTGTATTAGTGCATATATGACTTTTCATGTCTGTTAGTATTTGTATTATATAATTGGGTGCACTAGTGTTTGGTGCATAGATATTTATGATTGTCATCTCTTCCTCTTGGCTTCTTCCCTTTACAAGGATATAGTGTCCTTCTTCGTCTCTCTTAATCAGTGTTGGTTTGAAATCTACTTGATCTGCAAAGAGGATAGCTACTCCTGCTTTTTTTCGGGTTCCTGTCACATGGAGTATTGTTTTCCACCCTTTAACTTTCAGTCTATGAGTTTCCTTTTGAATTAAGTGTGTTTCTTGGATGCAGCATATTGTTGGATTTTGCTTCTTGACCCATTCTGCCAGTCTATTTCTTTTGATTGGTGAATTGAGACCTTTAACATTGATGGTTATAACTGAAACGTATGGACTTGTCATTGCCATGACTTTTTCTTTTTGTTGGGTTCTCTCCCTTTACATTTAATTTCTTGTCATGCCAGATGGGTACATTCTGCTTTGCTTCCTGGGGTTGTGATCCTCAATGTCTGTTCCTAGGATATTATTTAAAATTCTTTGGAGTGCTGCTTTGGTATTCAGGAAGTTTCTAAGGTGCTCTTTGTCATGAAAGTATCTTATTTCTCCATCCATTTTGAAAGATAGTTTTGCAGGGTACATCAATCTGGGTTGGAGGCTGTTTTCTTTTAGGGCTTGGAATATGTCACTCCAAGCTCTTCTTGCCTTGGTGGTTTATGTTGAGAAGTCTGCTGTGATTCTGATGGGCTTTCCTTTGTATGTGATTTGTTTCTTTTCTCTGACTGCTTGGAGAACTTTGTTCTTCTGTTGTGTTTCTGGAATCTTAACAATTATATGCCTATGTGTAGATTGTTTTTGATCAAAGCTATTTGGAGACCTATATGCCTCACTTATCTGTATGTCAAGCTCTTTTCCCCTACTTGGGAAGTTTTCTGCCATTATTTCTGTGAAGAGATTTTTTATGTCATCTGCACTCTCTCCTGTTTCTTCATTGAGCCCAATCAGTCTTATGTTATTCTTTTTTGCATCATCTAGCAGCTGCTGGATTGATTTCTCATGTTCCCTTATAATTTTGAAGCAATTTTTCTTTTCCTGGTCACTAATTGCAATCTTATCTTCTCTATCTGAAATTCTGTCCTCACATTGGCTCATTCTGCTGTGTAGACTTGCAGTGGAGGTTTTCATGTCCTGGAAATCTATTTGCATCTGTTTTATGGATTCCATTTGTTTCTTATGTTGGTATTCCATCATGTTCCTCAGCTCCTCTCTAGATTTATTAATCATGTCTTGCACTAGGTGCACAATTTCTCCTGTTATCTGAGAAATTATTTCTGATTTCATTTTTTCCAGATCCCCTTTTGTTGCCAGTTCAGTGGTTGAGTATCAGAGTGTTCCATGTCATTTCCCTTTGGGGTTGCTGTAGGTGATCTGGAAGTCTGGTTTTGAGACTTATTTACATGTTTTCTCATTTCAACTGGGCCAGGGGGCTGTTAGCACCTGCACGGATTACCTCCTCTGAGCTGGGTGAGGTGGGACAGGGGCCGGGAGCAGCGGTAGGGATGGTGGCCCCAAAGCCCTTTCCTGTGGGCTGGGAGCAGCGGGAGAGATGGTTGCCAGGAAACCCCTTCCTCTGGACCAGGAGCAGTGGGATGGTGCCTCAGGAGCCCCTCCCTCTGGGCCGGGAGTGGTGGGAGGGATGCTGGCCCGGAAGCCCCTTCCTCTGTGCCAGGCGCAGCGGGACAGAAGGTGGCCCAAAAGCCCTTTCCTCTGGGCTGGGAGCAGCGGGAGGGATGGTGACAGGGAAGCCCCTTCCTCTGGACCAGGAGCAGTGGGACGATGGCTCAGAAGCCCCTACCTCTGGGCTGGGAACAGTGGGACTCAGTACCTTGGTCTGGTGGTCTGGTGTCCTCTGCATCTTTGTAGTGTGGAATCAGGTGGCTGCCTGTCTGCAGTGGAGTAATTTGGTGTCTTCCGTGCAACTCACGACCTTGGTAGGGCATGGGCAGACCTACCTGTCTGCAGAGGGCTGATTCGGCGTGTGTTCCCCGCGACTGGGGACCTCAGTAGGGTGTGGGCAGACCTGCCTATCTGCAGCGGGGTGATTCAGCATCTTCTGCATGACTCAGGACCTTGGTAGGGCATGCACAGACCTGTCTGTCTGCAGTGGGCTGATTCGGCGTGTTCTGTGCGACTCATTACCTATGTATGGCATGGGCAGACCTGCCTGTCTGCAGCGGGCTGATTCGGCATGTTCTGTGCAACTCAGGACCTAGGTAGGGCATGGGCAGACCTGCCTGCCTGAAGCGGGGTGATTCGGCGTCTTCTGCGAGACCGCTTCATTAATTTTTTGTATCATTCTCTTAGTCTCCATTGCATTGATTTCTCCTCTGATCTTTATAATTTCCTCCCTTGTATGATGTTTGGGTTTGTCCTGCTCTTATTTTTCTAGAAGTTTGAGGTTCAGCATCAGGTTGTTTAATTGGGCTCACTCTGTTTTCCTAATATGCGTATTCACTGCTGTGAATTTCCCTTGTAAGACTGCTTTCATTGTGTCCCATAGATTCCGATATGTTGTATTGTCATTGTCATTTAATTGAAGGAACTGTCTGATTTCCTCTTTAATTTCCTCTGTGACCCATTGGTTATTCAAAAGTGTGTTGTTCAATTTCCATGTGTTTATGAAATTTTTGCAGTTTCTTTTTCTATGGATCTCCAATTTCATCAGACTATGGTCTGATAATATACAGGGGATAACTTCATTTCCGTTACATTTACTTAAACAATGTCTATGAGCGAGTATGTGGTCTATTTTGGAGAACGACCATGTGCAGCTGAAAAGAATGTGTATTCTGAGTTTGTGGTATGGAACATTCTGTAAACATCTGTTAAGTTCACTTGTTCCAGAGTTTGATTGAGTTCTAGTATTTCATTACTTATTTTTTGTCTAGTTCATCTATTTGTGACAGTGTGGTATTGAGGTCCCCCACTACGATTGTATTTGTGCATATATGACTTTTCATGTCTGTTAGTATTTATTTTATATAGTTCGGCACACTAGTGTTTGGTGCATAGATATTTATGATTGTCATCTCTTCCTCTTGGATTCTTCCCTTTACAAGGATATAGTGTCCTTCTTTGTCTCTCTTAATCAGTGTTGGTTTGAAATCTACTTCATCTGCAAAGAGGATAGCTACTTCTGCTTTTTCTCAGGTTCCTTTCACATGGAGTATTGTTTTCCACCCTTTAACTTTCAGTCTATGAGTTTCATTTCGAATTAAGTATGTTTCTTGTGTGCATCATATTGTTGGATCTTGCTTCTTGACCCATTCTGCCAGTCTATGTCTTTGGAATGGTGAATTGAGAACATAAACATTGATGGTTATAACTGATACATATTGAGTTATCATTGTCATGGCTTTTTCTTTTTGTTGGATTCTCCCCCTTTACATTTAATTTCTTGTCACTCCTGATGGCTTCATTCTGCTGTGCTTCCTGGGGATGTGATCCTCATTGTCTGTTCCTAGGATATTGTCTAAAATTTTGGGGGTGCTGGTTTGGTATTCATGAAGTTTCTAAGGTGCTCTTTGTCATGAAAATATCTTATTTCTCCATCCATTTTGAAAGATAGTTTTGCAGGGTACATCAATCTTGGTTGGATGCTCTTTTCCTTTAGGGCTTGGAATATGTCACTCCAAGCTCTTCTTGTCTTGAGGGTTTGCATTGAGTAGTCTGCTGTGATTCTGATGGGTTTTCCTTTGTATGTGATTTGTTTTTTTTCTCTAACTGTTTGTAGAACTTTGTTCTCCTGTTGGGTTTCTGAAATATCTTAACAATTATATGCCTATGTGTAGATTTTTTTTGATCAAGGCTAGTTGGAGTCTTATATGCCGCCCTTATCTGTATGTCAAGCCCATTTCCCCTGCTTGGGAAGTTTTCTGGCATTACTTCTGTGAACAGTTTTTTTTTTTTTATGTCATTTGCACTCTCTCCTGTTTCTTTGTTGACTCCAATCAGTCTTATGCTATTCTTTGCATCGTTTAACGTCTGCTGGAGTGATTTCTCATGGTCCTTTACAATTTTGAAGCAATTTTTCTTTTCCTGGTCACTAATTGCAATCTTATCTTCTCTATCTGAAATTCTGTCCTCACATTGGCTCATTCTGCTGTGAAGACTTTCAGTGGAGTTTTTGATCTCCTGGAATTCTGTTTGCATCTGTTTTATGGATTCCATTTGTTTCCTATGTTTGGAATCCATCATGTTCCTCAGCTCTTCTCCAGATTTATTAATCATGTCTTGCATTATGAGCACCATCTCTGCTGTTATATGAGAAATTATTTCTGATTTTTTTTTTCTAGTTCCTCTTTTGTTGCCATTTCAGGGAGTTCAGGTGGTTGAGTATCAGAGTGTTCCATCTCATTTCCCTTAGGGGCTGCTATAGGTGATCTGGAAGTTTGGTTTTGAGACTTGTTTATGTGTCTTCTCATTTTAACAGGGGAGGCGAGTGCTGTTGGTGCCCCCATGGCTCACCTCCTCTGGGCTGGGAGCAGTGGAATGGCTGCCCTGGAAGCCCCTTTTTCTGGGCTAGGCTTGGTGGAATGGTCCCCAGGAAGGCCTTTCCTCTGGGCTGGCCATGCTGGAACCTCAGCCTGTTTTTTTTTTTTTAGGAAAATTTTAATGGGAAATGCAGTAGTTTGGATGTTTTGTTTTGTTTTTTCTTCAGTACTTATGATTGAACCCAGGGTCTTCTCACAATTTCTTAGAAAACTAAGCATACATTTATCCTATGGCAATTCCACTGTTAAGTATTTATCCAAGAGTACTGAAAGTAAATGTTGTCAAGATGACTTGTGCAGGAATGTTCACGGTACTTTCTATGTGATATCCCACATCTAGAACAACCGAAGTCCCCATCAGTGGGAGAATAATCTGCAATATACTATTCAGAATAAAAAGGACAAGCTAGAGTCATATCTAACAATATGGTGAATCTCTAAAACATTGTGCTAAGAAGGAAAAATCATTTTAATGTAGAAGAGCACGTAGTATATTTTCCTATTCATATGAAATTGTAGAGCAGGAAGAACTAATCTATGCTTGAAAAGAAAATCAGGATAGTAGTTGCATTTGGAGGATGAAGCAGGGATTAACTGGGACAGGGCTCAAGAGAATTTCCTAGGGTTTAATGATATTCTGTCTTGATCAGCATTGGATTACATATGTATGTTTGGATTTACCAAACCTAAGCAAATGTACACTTAAAATCTTTGTGCAGTTCATTACATGTAGGTTGTATTGCAAAGAAAAAATGTAAGCCATTGCTGTACTCCAGGTAATAATAGCCCTGCTGATGAATTTTGGGAAACTGTGTAAATGTTTGCAAACTGTATGGGAATTCATGAAAAATTAAGTGAATTGATGGATTTATAGAGGACTGGATGAATAAAGAAATTGCAAAATACTGCATTAATGGGATAGATAGGTGGTAGTGATATGCATGTCCATTGTCAAGTTCTTTCAACATTTTTCTGTGTTTAAAAAATATTTTAAACATGCAGAGAAATTTCACTAAGAATTTTCTTTCTTCTAATGGTTTTTGTATTTTTCTACATTTTTTTCAAATATAAACTTTCCACTAAGATACTCATTTCTTTATTTTTAGTGGAAATAATTCTGTTTGTTTTCTTTAGAAATGCAGATGAGATCAAGCCAACCAGACATTGATATAGCCCTAGTATTTGTGCTGACCATAGAAGTCATTGCCTGTATATTCATAATCTTCATATTGATCTTCATAATTATAAAGTGGTAGGTGAATCGCTAGGCTGTATTGTCACTTTCGACATCCTCTTCCTCATCCCCTCCCTTACCAGTAAACTGCAAAATGCTGTCTATAATGTCCCCTAAATGTATCTTGAATCTGTCCAACTCCTTTTATTGGTCCTGTGACCATTCTAGTTTGGGCTACTTCCTCTCTCTCTCTCTCTCTCTCATCTCTCCCTTCTTTTCCCTTCCCTTCCCTTCCCTGTCCTTCCTTCCTTCCTTCCTTCCTTCCTTCCCTCCTTCCTTCCTTCTTTCCTGTCTTTCTATTTCTGGTGGTACTAGAGATTGAACCCTAGGCCTTCACACTAAGCTACATCTTCAGCCCCCTTTTTAATTCAATTTAATTTAATTTTTATTTTGAGATAGTGTCTCGTTAAATCACTAAGTTGCCTAGACTGGGCTTGAACTTGTGATCCTCAGGCCTCAGTCTCGCAGGGTGCTGGGATTATAAGCATGTACCACCACACCCAGTCAATGCTTTTTTTTTCTCCTGTACTGGGGATCAAACTAAGGACCTTGTGCTTGCAAGGCAGGTGTGGAGCCACTGAGCTAAATCTCGGCAAGTGGATGCTTTTTAAAACAATCACATGAGGGCCAGGGATTTAGCTCAGTGGTTCCGGCACCCGGCTCGAAAGTGCAAGGTCCCAAGTTCTATCCCCGGTACCAAAATCAAACAAACAAATAAAACAATTGCATGGCTTTTAAGAGAGAGATTTTAAGTGAAATTTTTATGGTACAAAGCCATTGCTAAAATAAAAAATAGTTTATTAAATGAATATTTGTGTTGTCCAGTTATAGTTCTCACAATGATAAAATTTGGTTATTGAAATGTACCGACTGGTTTTTATGAAAATAGAATGTCTGTATGAGAATAACACCTTGGTAAGTCTAAGGGTTCATTGACTATCACAATGAAGCAGATACATCACAAACTAAAATTGTATTGCAGATAAAAGGCAATTCTATATATATGTTGTATATAATGTTAATATCACATATAATGTAAACATGAAAGTAAATAGATAATATAAATATGTAGTAGGTAAATATATTTACTTTTTATATACTGTGAATATGAATCTCATTAGTTTTTGTCTTATTTCATATTTTTGTTTTTTGTTTTTTCCCTCAGGGTGGTATTGAAAGCATCCTGGGGAGGAAAGGGCTCCAGAGCTGAGATTCTTTCTGACGTGAGTTCTATGAAATACAAAGATTCAACTTCTCTTGACCAGGCACCAGCAGAAATACCCAGACTGGAAGACAATACATTAAGTGAGTGGAATGAAGAAAATATGGATGGTGTAAGCTGAACCAAAAGATTTTAGAGCTATCAGATTCATTATTATAAAAATAAAATATTTACCAAAATGCTTCAATAATGCTTCAATAATGTTGCAATAAATTTGCCACAGTCTGGAGATATACAGTGTGAAGGCAAGCCTGTTTTAATTAGTGCATCTTTGTGTCGGTTATCAAAAGTTACTTTTAATTTGTTCTCAACATTTATTATTTGAAGCAATAGTATGGGGGCATTTATCTAAATGTAGACATAAATGTTCTTGATTACTTTGATCACTTCTATAGTCATTCGCCTTTTCTGTCTTCAATAAGAAAAATGCAATGCAGAGGATGCCTTGGATATTAGACTTTCTCCCTCCCAGGAGCAATGGATCAAATTTGCTAAAGCAAATCACACTTTAGATCCTCTGCAGGCATGTGACAAAAAGCATCATTTGTAAGACATGAAACAGTAATAATAACCAAGACTTAGTAACCACTATGTCCTAAACACTGCTTAAGTCATTTTATATGTATTAGGTTATTTAATTATGGTTGTATAAAAGAAATATATAAGGTAGAACTGGAGATGAACTTGGAAGTGGCTGAGAAAATGATACAAATTTAACAGCCTGTTTTTCTCACAGAAACAGTGAATTAAAATTGACTCTCGAATGACCTTTGATAAGCACCTTTATTGTGCTTTTTATGCAGGTGATAACATCTGAGAACCTGTATTTATTTCTGAGCCTAATCATTGCCTTTTTTTGTATGGTCCTTAGGTGATACACTTATGACCAGCTATCAAACAAGATGCCAAGACAGATAATTTGATTCAGTAGACTTCATCAGAGTTAATTTTCAGAGGTTAGGATAGGAGCACAAAACACATTTGATTTTTTTCTGTTTAGATGAGTCCTATGCCAACTTTATTACTATTATTATGAGACTTATCTGATGATAGTATTAACTCTCTATACACCTGTGCAGAAGATACTGTAACTAGGCATTTATGATATATAGTACCTCTCTCTAGCAGTCTAGAAATAGGCTGTGTTATAAAATTATCCATGTTTCTGTTATATAATATTTGTATTTGAGAGAGGCAATGAGGAAATGGCTGGAAAATCATTTTATTATCTGTTGTGGGAAATCCACTGGAGATTATAAGTGAAGAGACATTGTTTTCATAATATCCTCCAAAACACTCCCCCAGTAAATGTTTAAAAAAACAAGCCTTCCAATTCTTCCTGAGTATGGTCATGCAACTTTAGTAACAGACGCTAAAAATTCTTTAATAGTAACTATCAATCCTTGTAATTAAGATCATGAACAGCAGTGGGTCCCAACTGTACTTTAATAAACATCAGTGTTCAGAGTGTTCAGTTGGGTTAGCAGGATTAGTTTGTCCTTAGTGGTGCTAATACACTGTTTCTGGCTGTCTACGTTCCAGGTGCAGGCTAGGATAGTATTTCATTAACCCCTTAGTGTTGGGAAGGGCCATGTGGCTAGTTCTAGCCAATGAATTATGAGCCCAAATTCCAAAGCTATGTGTGACTCTGAGATGAGAAGCCTCACCTTCTCTTTAACAGAGCAACCCAAATGCTTAGATGGCAGCTGCTTTGACACCGTGGCTCCCAGAAGGACTGTGCAGCACAGGATCTCCAATCAATCACTAGTAGATATTCAACATGAAGAAGAAATAGACTTTGTTATTTTAAGCCATTGAGGTTTAGACGTTGTTTGAAACGACAGCTTTATGAAGATTATCCTGAATGACACATACGTCTTTTTGAAAAATAAGTTTTCATGGTCAAATAAGTTGAACCTTCTTTACTGCAGGACTTGTCAAAATCATCAGTGGGTTAAATACCTGTTGACTTTCCAAGAAGGATGTAGATTCAGTATTTCTCAAATTTATTGGTGTGTGGGAAGGAAAATCAAATTATGCTTATATGTTAATAGTGTACTCTACACTCTTTTTTTTGGTACTGGGGATCAAACTCAGGACCTTGTACTTGCAAGACAGGCACGGCACCACTGGGCTAAATCCCAAGCCCATACTGTACACTTTTGAGCAGGGCTATTCCTGATAGGGTCTGCTTATGAGGAGCCAGGGCTCAGTGAGTTAGTCTTTCACAATGTGTAACACACAGCAAATCAGCCATATACCTTGACAATAGTAGCACTTTCCCTTAGACCTATAGGTGTAACTAGATATTCTACTGTAGTCCCAACTTAATGGCCTTTCCATTATACTCCCAAGAGCAGGGCCTTCTCTCAAGAGGTGTGGTACTGTGACCACATTGCTTAGATTAAAATAATAACACATCTTATTTGTAAAGCAAATTATATCATGTTCCTGGTCTCTATGAAATCACTCCAGGCTCATGAAGAGCTCTTGGTATTTGCCACTCGGTTAGGAGATCCTTCCTTGTCATGGTCCATGAAGTTTTCATTGTACACAACTAAATGTCAACAGAGTCACTTCCTTCTCCAGCCTGAACAGGCAAGAGAGTCATCATCTAGCTCCTCTCTTCTCCTGAATTACAGGCTGAATTTTTTTCTGGTTACTTTTCTGATCACCAAAATATTCTCAGGGACAGTCTTGAGTTTTGCATTTGCTTTCAGAAGGTAAATAAATTCAAGCAATAATGTGCAAGAGGTAACAAAAACTATAGAGTTTAAAAAATGATTACAGTAAAAGACATATTGCCATTAATCTCCCTCTTTCTTTGAACACATTTATTCCATCATTCTTGCCACTTTCTGAAGCAGTTCGGGAAGTTCTCTTTCATGAGTATCTTTCCAAGGTTTGAACAAAATTATGGTGAATCCTGCTGTCAAATGCCATCTAATGGAAAAACAGATTCATAAAAACATTATGGAGTGTCCTCAATCAGCTTGTTTACCAGATCTGGCACCATGCAGCTTCTGGATCTTCCTCAAAGTCAAAATGACCATGAAAGATAAATGTTTTGAATTAATTCAGGAGACTGAGGCAGCCACAACAGTGCAATTAAAGACACTCACAAAAGAACTTCCAGAACCACTTCAGAAAGTGGCAAAAACAATACGATAAGTGTGTTCAAAGTGATGGTGGAGTATTGTGAAGGGGGTTAGTTGCACTGTGTCTTTTACATTTTAAAAATTTAAACATTATTTTTCAGTCATGGCTCATACCAAAAAAGATCTCCCTTTGGACATTCAATCATTGAGCAACAGTGGGATTTTATAAAGTATCCAGAATAACACCCTAATCACTAAGACGATCCTTCATTTAGTAATTCAACAAATATTAATTGAGCTATTTTTATGGCTAGGTATTGGCACTGGGAAAACACTTATGAAAGAAAGAAAACCAAAAATAATAAGATCCCTCTTTTCTTGGAGTTTATTGTTTATATAAGACCTAGATATTACAGTTAGCCACAAGTAGGAAAACGAAGGAAACCTGCAAGTTTCTGTGAAGCTGTAAAGAGGAAATTACATGTGAAAGAAATTTAAGCCTAAACAGGAGTTATCTGGTTAAAGGGGTAGAGAACCAGGCAAAAGAAGAGAAGATGAGAAAACTGAGTAAGGAAGGAGCATGATACATCCTGAGAGAAGGCTAGCAGAGCTGGAGTACGGAGGAAGGGAAAGAGAGTGGTGGGAGATAAGGCAGAGGTAGGTGAAAATATGTACTTACATATACACATACTACATACAAACATATTATGCACATTATAACTACCATGCTCCTTAATATGCATTTGCAAGCCATTTAGTTATTTTATTTTGGTAAATGACCCAAGACAGAGTCAATATTGAAGTTGTTACTCCTAAATATTTTACTACACTGTATTTCTCATACCTTTTTTGGAGTTCATTTATTAGTGGCCTTTGACAAACTGACTGTTGATCCTCATTTCAATAGGATAGTCTGTGCTTTAATTTTGGTTCTTTTGAGTCCTACTGGGACTACAAGACCTTTTCAATGAGAACTTCTCTTTGACAATGGTTCCTAATTCACATGTTTTATAGCTTAGAACTAGATGAGTAGATTTAAGAGTTCCCTACAATGACTTTGGTTGGTGGGCATACTTCTTGGCCAGCAGCAATCGATAAAGTGGTTGATAGACAAGTTTACCATCTTGTACATGACATGGAATGAAGCAGATGATGTTAGTTATCTTGTTGAAACACATTCCTATTCCCTTCTGTTAACATAAGCATAATATTTCCGTTCTAAATTATTTTCTTTCCAGAATGATTCTAACATAATCTATATGTTCTCTGTTTCTGTCTTCTTGATCTTTTAAAACTTTATGTGATTTTTCTATTTTGATTCCACTTTATATTCCTGCTTCTTCAGTCATTTTTGTTATATTCTGGAGGACAATCTTCTTGGAATTCATAACCCATTAGTGTTGTACTCTACCATCTGTCTCAAAAACCATAGAACCATTTACATGGTTATTTAGGTTTTTAGGTTTCTGCAATTTTATTATCTGTGATCAAGTTTTTTTACATGATGAAAAACTGTCTTTGATAGTTTTGATTCTTGTTGAAAATAAAACTTGGTTGCAGAATATTAAGGGCTTTTTTCTTCACCATTTAAAAAATTAATGAAAAAAGGAGTAAACTTTGATTTTCAATTTTTATGTTTTGTGACAAAAGATACATAAAATAAATGACAAGTTTTCAGTTTTTTATTCTTGATAAGAAAAGTTAGGATTAAACAACAAATTATGTTCTTAGATGCATATGTACTAGTGTATTATTCTTTTTACCTGTCTATGTACTTATAAATATTGGTCTTATTTGAAATTAATCCTTTAGGCTCTATAGTATGTATTTTCACCAAAAGTGAAGTACATTATACTAATGTACTAGGTGAAAGCGGCATAAGCAAACATTCAGAGATGGCAGTACCAACTGTTGCTTTCTATGATGACAATAGAATATGTCCTTGGAATGTTCCATAGCTGAAGAGTTTATGGTGAGCTAACAGTAATGCTCACTGAATTTCTTATTCACTTAAATACATAATTTTTTCCATGAGCGTTGTTTGTTGAGGACAATACAAACATAAAAGCTTTTTTTTCTCTGTACATTAATCTTTTCCCTTTTCTTGACAGATATGGTTTTCTTCCAGGCATTATTCAGACAAAGCTCAAGGTGATTCTGGGCAAACTGGTTGGGTTTAAACCCTCTCATCAGAGAGGCATTGTAAGATTTCTATTATTTATGTGGTACCCCAAGGTATCACCAAATTGTGCTTTACAAGGAACAGAAATCATCTGACGGTAATGAAATCATGTTTTTCCAGAGCAAACAATATAGGGCCCCAGAGGTAGTAGGGACAGGAAAGTATACAGTACAAGCAATCCTCTTCTGTATACTCTGGGGGAAAGCAGCATGCAGTTATTACAGCTAGAAAGCTTCACAAAGAAAATGGATACTCTGGGCTCCTTTACAACAGAAGTGGAAGCTGTGTTGATGTGCATGAGTGGGGAGGTCTAAGTGGGAGGATGAGGTCAGCTGTGGGCCTCAAATTAAGGAGAGCCTGAATCTGGTGGTGAAGGATGCCAAAGGAGAGGGCCAGAGGAAGGACTGGGTATGGGGTGTGGGATGGGGGCTGTGGCAAGGGTGCAGGAGAGCTGTAAGCAGGTGCAGAGTTGTGGGGAAGGTGAAGAAAAGCCAAAGCAGAGTGGGAGAAGCAGTCTGAACAGGAGGAAAGAAAAATGGATTTTGTAGTAACATTTGTGAAAAACTACAGTAGGGAGCTGTTAAGCCAGGGAGAAAGAGTTTGTGTATACAAAGGCAGGATATAATGAGTGCCTCAGTAGCAGAGAGAAATTAAAAAGAACAAATTTTAGGGGAACTCTTTAAGTAAAGCTGGACATGAGGATATTCAGATTAAGAGAATAAGCACCCTGGGGCCAAGTTTCATCTCTTCAAATAGTTACCTTCTTTCTTATCTATTCCCACGTCAAATAGCCCCTATTTTGTAAAAAAAAAAAAAAAAAAAATCCTCTTAACCTTCAATAGCACCATTTTCCAAATACCTCTCTGCCATCCCTTTCCCTCTTGTCTCAGTCTTTCTTTTGGATTCCCCTAATTATGTATCTTCAGTCTGAACAGACCCCTACAGCTTTAATTTTGCATTTCTGCTGGATGGATAGTTCCTCACAAAAGCACCACTATCAGAGCATATAAAACAAATTTCCTCTATGTATAAGTAAGACCTCTTCTGTGGTACCACTTCTCTAGTCATCTAAGCTCAAAACCTCACCTGTACCTATTCAGATAGTCTTTCCATCTCAGTTCAGACTCCCCTTCCCTTACCCTTCTGGATGGTATCTCTGCAGGCTGCCTTTGGCCATCCAGTGCCCTTCTGATAGGTCACTCTGTTAGAACATTCATCCTATTTCTTAAGAATTTTACTTTACAGAGCTTTTATTCAATGCTTCTACAATCTGGCACAAACTCAATTTGAACTTTGTATTTTATCCCCTCTATGTGTATATTTTAATTTTCAACGAAACCAACCCATCAATACTCTTTCAAGTGTGTCATGGGCTATGTCCACAACTTTGCTTCTTTTTTTTTTTTTTTTTTTTTGGTACCGGGAATCAAACTCGGGACCTTGAGCTTTCGAGGCAGGCGCTGGAACCACTGAGCTAAATCTCCGGCCCTTTGCTTCTATTTTTTTCTTTAGGAATTTTTATTTTCTTTCTTCTTCTCTCACTCTTCACTTCCCATTTAATATAAATCTTAGCCAACCTTCAATCTATTTCATTGTAAAACTTCCTTTTTTACCATTGCACAAGTTAAGCCACTATGATAAAGAGGCTAAACCATTTTAGGATTCAGATAAGGTAGAAACTTATTTTCTTTTTTTATGCAATAGTCTAAAACCACGCAGACAGTCTGGTATGGGTAGGCCACTCTGGTCTTAAAGATCATTCAGAGATCTTCTATCTTTTTGTTCTACTCATTCACATGGTAAGAGCTTCAGTACAGGCAAAAGGTTGGGAAATATAGGAAATAATACAGGAAATATGAGTTCCTTCAGGATTCCAATGGCATGATAAAATTTTTGGGTACCAATTACAATACCTGGTACACAGTGGGGGCCTAAAAATTATCCTTCTCATACATAATGACATCTTTTGGATCTGAATATGATTGGGATTTGTGGCACAAGTTAGGTAAAATGAAACTATTTTTAATGGTACATTAAGACGTGGTTGGAAGAGTTACAAACTTCAAGAGAGTTGAAGAGTGGTAATTATATTGCTCTTGAACACATATTAAGCTTTTTAACCTAAAAGTGGTTTAAGAAACCTTTCTGATGGTATTTGAGATGCCCTTGAATATAATTATAACCAACAGACCTGAAGAGTTTATGTGCTTGGCCCATGATTTCACTGACTTCTTACACTGTCTGTGTGAAGTCAGTATTAGCTTCCTTTTAAAGATGAGGAAACAGGCTTCCATTCACAATATTCTGTGAGTAATCAGTAATAGATTTTAAACCTTGTTTTCCAACCTCAAATCCAGCTCCCTCCCCACAAATCATCAATTTATGAGTATGCTACATTTAAGATGGCAATAAGATAAGCAGAAGTTCTGAACATAAGTAGGGGTGATGTTTTTAAAAACGAAGGCAGAATTTAACAGACAAACACATGGAACCCAATGAGATCATACAGCCAGGTTTACTCTCAGGTAAGAAATTGGGTGTGCCCTAACAAAAGCTATGCTGTAGCACTTTAATGCAAAAGAAAACTGAAGTTCATAGCTCTACAAAATGGTATGAGACAAGCAACAAATGTCAGATGCCACATTGACTCAACTACCTGAAAAGCCAAATGAGCAGTGTGAGTTGACCATGGAACAAGGAAGAGAATGGGATAATGTCAGAAGAAAGAAGAAGGGATTATATGTGAATAGTCAGAAAGAAGTCTGTGACATTGTTAAGGGGACTAGGCTGGGATACAAAACCCCACAGGGAAAGGCCAGGGAGCTAGTGTGGAAGGAATTATGTAAAAACAAAGAAATAACATTCTCAACAAGGGAAATGGAACCTGGGAGCATGAGAAAATAACTTGATACAGATGGCTAAAAAGTCACTTACATCATTAATAAACACAGGCACATTGAATGAAATTGGCAAAACACAGCTCCAAGCTCATTTCATAAAAACGTAAAAGAACATGAGGTACAGAGATAATTGCTTAATAATTTAAAGGTTTTTGGAAAAATGGAAGAGTCAGGTGAGGCTAGGTGACAAAAGTGTTGAGATGACAATTTGAAACAAGGGACCATGGCTTCAAGTGGTACTGATTTCCCCAAGGAAATACAACTGGGTCCCAGCTCTTCTGCTGTGTTGGACAAACCATAAAAAGCCTCCCACTGCATAATTAATGATGGTTTAAATCACATTTTAGTGTTTTTTCTAGGAAAAAAAGTGCTTTATGCTATTAAATTGTTTAGTAACACTGATATAATTCCATAATAATGTTACAAATTTGACATTATTCTGATCCAGGGAAATCTTCCATGGTTTTCCTTTCCCTAAAGGATACTGGAATAAATATAGCCACCATTTAAAAAAATCTGATAGGCATAATTAACTGTTTTTAACTTTGATAAAATTATTGCTTTAACAATGGAGGTGATCACATTTATGGTAATATCAACACTATATTGTCTATATCTCATTTCATAGAGTGTTATTCTTGAAACTAGAAATCCCATCCCTCATATTCTTTGATAGAGTTGAGGAAAAAAGTCTGAAACTTTTAACAGAGTTCTACTTTAAAAGAAAATTACCCTTTTATATGTTGGGAAAACATTTATTTTAGCTTTATTATTAAAGAAAAATTTAAGTGATAAGAGAGAAAATGATGAGTTTTACAGCACAGTCACAAATTTGTTCCCTTCTGAGGGAAGCTATATCCCAACAGAAGCTGTTTGGAGCTTGGAAGAGATACGAGGCTCTGAGGGCTGTGGGGTTGCACTGGGTAGTGAAGGTAAGCCACGGCTGGCACTGGCACTTGGTATGAAGGCCATGACTACAGAGAGGACACTAATATGGGGCCCTTTGGAGGCATGGTCTAAAGATCATGATTAGCTTCACATCATTTAAAAAAAAAACTATTCTACACTTTAACTCTCTTTTGTCACTCCTAAGCCAATGGTAAGATTGGGTTAAACATGGCTTTTTGGTCTTAGCTGGGCTTTGGAGAACTGAGGGATAGATCTTGGTAAACATTTGGGAGAAATGGTGAGAGGAAGATGGGGCAGCAGTGTGAGGAGACTAAGGAACTGGTGAAGTTCAGGAGGTGATAGGGGGCAGCCATGTCAGGCTTGAGGAACTTGCAAGCATTCCTTATGGGTTCCAGAAATACTCAATGAGGGAAGCTCTGTCAAGGGCTGGGCTCCTCTAGTCAAGTGGATAGGAAGTGCAAGCCATGGCTGTGCAGGCCTTGGGAAGGAGTGCTCTCATTGAAACAGGGTAAGTGATGGCTGGTAAAAATATGACCACAAATGTCAAAAATTTTGATCCTCTTTCAGAAAATTTTCACAGCAATATCTTCCCCAGTGGTCAATGAAATAAATAATAATTCTTTGTTCCTCCTGATTGGTTCACACAAAGACTTGAGACAGTTCATATTCCATCATTTTATTATTTTCTGTCCAAATCAAGGGTTTCATTTAAAGATTAGCTGGAACCAGACTTTCATCTTCCTCTCTGGAGCTCAGAGCACCTTCTCCCGGCCTTGTTGGATCCCCTGAGGCCTTTGAGACCAGGTTATCTCTTCCCCCAAATCCTAATCCAATACAACCCTTTATCTCTCTTCTGCTGTTGCTTCCACATTCTGGAGGGCAATCAGATTTGTAACCCTGGCAAAGCGGCATAGCAAAGTATTATAACTTTAAGGACTCAACCCCTTGTTTAATAGTCATGGCCCTTTTGGGAACCTGGGATAAAATTTATAAAACATAAAAATCTTTTTACTAAGCTGAGTTCTGGGAAAGGTTTTCTATATGACATTTTTCATGACATATTCTCAAGAAAAGGAAGCATAAAAGAACTGTCAGCCAAATTTGTCACTCTATTTTACTTCAATCTCCCTCTGCTTAGGGACCAGAAAAGAACTTTCTAATGCTTAGTAAGGAATTTTGTCCTTTGTGATTATCTATGATTTATAGGTTCTTTATTGTGCTTTGGGGAAACTTTATACCTTTGACCTATCAGTGGGACTAAAACTCTAGGGAAAAAAGAAACTAACTTTAAACCAATTAGTTGGAATCAGCTGAAAGAATGTGATGACAAGATGAACATCATGCAAATATCAGGTAACCCAGTAAATTCAAGGTGAAGGAAATCTTACAATGAGAAAGGAGACAGTCTCAAACCTTTCCCCCTGGTATTGGGGATTAAACCCAGGGCTTTTACTTGCTAGACAAGTGCTCTATCATTCAGCTACTTCCCAGATCCACAAACATTTTTTAGAAAAATTTTCTTTCTATGCCATTGTTTCTACTCCTATTGCTATTATTGTTTGGCATTTCCTACTCTGTTTTAATAGTAGAAAATATCAGGCTCTAAACCTTGGTAACATTTAGCCTAGAATATGGGAATTCAGGTTAGAAAGACATAGAAATGTATTATGCCTCTGATATTTTGTGTGTGACCTTAAGGAGGTTGTGTATACTCTCAAAGCTTCTCTTTCATTATCTGTAATTATACTTACCTTATTGAGTTTGGAAAGAGGTGAAGAGAATTAAAATGCAGAGTACATAATGTGCTGTCTGGTAATATTAAGTAAAATAATTGACAGCTATTATTATAACTATTATAATAATTTTGATAACCACTGGAGCATGAAACCCACACTCACAAACTTATAATAGCAGAAACATTGGTTTAATGAAAAACATTGGTTTAACAAAATCTTGGAATCATATTTGCTTCCCCATTATAGCAAGTTTTAAGTATTAATTTTATTTTTAGAGTTCAAAGTTCTTTAGGAGTACCAGAATTCCTAAAACACAGCATGTAGCAGTTTTGTATTCACCACGTAACTTTCTACTATGGACAGACAGCTTAGTAAAACATTGGCAGCCCCTGTTGGCTAGAAGCTGACCTGGTATTCACAAATTAGACCTTTAATGTTCTTCTATTGAACAAAATTTTACAGAAAAATATTACTAATAGAAACGTAAATATTTGCAAACCACAAAAAAGATCAAACATCCCCCTATTCTGTATGAGTGACTTTTGATTCTTCCCTGACTACAACTTTAGTCAAGCTTCATTGTTATCATCTTTTAAAAGAATTATTAGGGCAGTTAATTGCGAAATTAGTGCTGCTTCTTGACATTTAATCAAAAGAAAAGCCCCACTTCCTTACAACTTCCTTTGGTTCTTGAATATGAAGTTTATAGACACTGATTCCCTATTTATGGCCTTAAATGTTACTGACAGGGATTGTGAGGTCAGCCTGATTATTTCTGCCTCTTAGGAGACTTATTTTACCTGTGGGTGAACATAAGACATTTTTTGTTGGTCTCAAAGATGAGTAATTTTACCAGCATATGGTTCAGGGTTGATGATTCTTCATCATATTTTTCTGGGTTTAAGTTTTTCTTCCAACCTGTGTATTCAATTTTATCAATTATTTCATATGAGTTTTCTCTTATTATACTGTTGAATACTTTTCTTGGTTTCATATGTGTATTAATCAGTTTTCCATAGTGACAAAATACATGAGATAAACAACTTAAAAGGAGGAAAGATTTATTTTGGCTCAGTTTTAGAGGTTTCCGTCCATGGTCAGTTTGCTGTTTTTTGGGACCTGAGCCAAGGCAGAATATCACAACAAGAGTTGGGGGTGGAGCAAAGCCACTCAACTTGTGGTGGGTGGAAAGCAAGGGGTAGGAGGCTGAGGTCCCGATATCCCCTCTACTGGTATGCCACAGTGGCCTAACATGTTTTTGTGGTCCCATTTCTTTAAGATTCTACCAGCTCCCAATAGCACCACAGCTGGGGACCAAGCTTTTAACATCTGAGCCACCGGGGGGACACTGTAGATCCAAACCCTAACAATATGTTCTGTTTTATTCTTCAGAAATTCTATTCAGAGATCCTGTGGTATCTCCTTGATCTGGCTGTTATGCCCAGCAATCTCTATCACATCACACTACTTGTTTCCTGTAGCCACTGCAGCTGCCCAACACACAGCAAAATCTTGCTCTTCTATTCACAATACCCTTGGATAGGTTTTCCTGAAGATACTCAGAGAAGTTCATCTGTATTTTGTCTAAAGTCTAAGAAGTATATTGTTATGGCTTGTATCTAGATGTGCACCCCCAAGCCTCATGCTTTTTCAGAGGTGGCTGAATCTAGAGTATGTGATTGATTCATGGCAGGGTTAGGCCTAAGGGCACTAGGATTAAGGGTTCGAGAGCTACCCATCCTAAGTAGTGTATAAGATAAAGGGGCAAGAAGAGGCTGTTAAGATCTCTTATTCCTTTTGCTATCTGTGACACCATGAACTGTTGTTCTCCTCTGTGATGCTCCTTTGCTCTGTGCCACTCTGCCTTGAAGCTAGCCAACTATGGACTGAAAACTCTACAAACTGTGGACTAAATAAATCTTTCCCCCTTTAACGTTGGATGTTGGGTATTTTGTCTCAGCAATGAGAGAAAAGTAATTAACACATGCACACACACAGGCACACACACACACACACATATATATAATCTCTCATGTTTTTGGTAATAATTTTATTAGTATGTGATTCAAAGTTGTTATCCCCTCCATACTGTTCCTTTTTTGTTATCTTGGGTAAATTTCAAAAAAATTCATTTTAGTTAAAAGTATCAGAGTTGTATTTCATTTTCTCTGAGATCCTGGGATAGTGATGGTGTAGTCAAAAATGATAATTTTCTCCTTGATGCCCAATTCACACCCCCACTTTATATGGATGCCCCATGCTTGGAAGAATCATCTCCATTTCAGGGTATGGATTATTACAAAATATGAGACTGGTTCAGGAGCGGGCATGTGAAATCTAAAAAGTTCCTGGGGAACATTTTCTTTATATTAAGAGAGAACACAGGAAAGAACACCCTTTTTGTTCCTCTGTTATTGTCCTGTATGTCTGTGAGGGCCAGAAGAGCTGAAGTCACCTTGATTCCAGTTTATGGATGAGGCTAACATATGGTATAATCAGAAACAAGGAACAAAAGGGGAAAGAAATAGGATCCACTAAACATGCTAATCCTCAAGCTCCCTATCTCTAGGCTTGCCGTTGTTCTAGTCACTGTCAACATAATTCCTTACTGTTCAGGCATGTTGAGTTTTCTAGTATTTGTGGATTAAAGCCATCCCAACTAAACAGTACAGCAATATGGTTTTTGTTCTGCCTCAACTGGGCATATATGGGTAACCGGTGCTTCACCTTGGTAGTAAATTCACTTACAAGTATCTCAAAACAGTTCACATAACCGCAATGTTAACAAATGCCAAGCTGATCTTAGATACCTTGGACTATAGTGTATGCACTAAAATGTCCCAGAGAAAATTTAAGTCATTATAGATTAAAGTCCTTATTGGCTTTACCTCTGATTTTTAGTAATAACTATGACTACTTTAAGAAAAGTAATACTTCCAGAGGCAGAGCCTTTATATGAAAGTTCAAAGCACTGCTGAATATAGATTTTACTTTTTTAAATAAATGTTCAATGGAAGAGATTGTGTAAAGCAGAGATATTTGTTGTAAAATGACTGAAGAGTGAAAGGATAAACCACATATGGCTGGAATAGAAATCTACAACTCTTCTGTGATTATTCCAATCCATTACCTTTCATTACACCTCATCTTTTATTGAGGTATAATTTTGTCATAAGTAAAATACTTTAAGTTAAATTTGTTTTTAATATAAAAGAAGAAAAAACTCTTATGCTTTCACCCCTGAGTGTTTGAATCAACAAAACACCTTTTTGTATTTAGTTGTTAATCCTTTTTTTCTCTAGCCATCTGTTTGTTACTTTATCAAACAAACAAATAGGGTCAAGAAGAGGTAGGGACAAAAGGAGAAGGGGATTAATAAGGAGATTTCCAGTCTTTGAGGGGCTCCTAGACTCTGCAGACACTGACAAATAAAATATGACCCCTTAGAAATCAGTAAGCCCAATAACATAATTAAGAAACAAAGGTGAAAATGTAAGTATTGTACTGTCAACTAATTTTTGAGACTGTGTTCCTTCTTTCTTTTTTTTTTTGTACTGAGGATCGAACTCAGGACCTTGTGCTTGCGAGGCAGGCACAGTGCCACTGAGCTAAATCTCTGGCCCATGTTCATTCTTTACTGTATTAAATTTCCCAAGGATATATTTTATGTATAAGAAAATTTCTTGAATATCATAGTTTAGTTTCCAATAATGATGGGTAGTGAGGAAAATTTTTGAAGACAACCCTCAAGTAATATGATGCAAAGAACTCTGTTCATTATTGCTAAAGACTAGACAAAGACATTTGCACTTATTTTTAGCAAATGGAGGTAACAGTGATTTGGATTAGACCTATAGTAACAGATATTATCAGCTAAACTAGATATTCCCACTGGAAAACTTTCCTACCCTTGTATAAATTTGGGGAATACATTTATTTCTTCAGGTTATTCAAGTGCTAGTCATTAAATTAAGGCTGCAGTATTTATTCAAACACCAAAGTTCTAAAAATATTAACTCTGCTTCAAAAATGTGTCTGATATATTCAGGAAATAGCTCAGAATCTTTAGTTCATATTATGCATGTGGTTTAGAATTCTCTTTGACAAGTTGAAATACACATTCAGGTAACTGTTAGAATGGAATTTACAGGGCAAGGATTACTCCATGTCTAGCTTTTGGATTATTTTTATCTTAGAATATTGCACAACCTTCCCTCCCACGATTAGTGATGGACATAAAGCAATAGTGTTTAGGAAAGGAATTAGCATATCTTTGGAAAGGATTAGCATATCATACAATTTTATAATGGTAAATGGCATTCAGGAGAATGGGTTCATCAATAAGTGATTGCGAGAATTTCACCCTGGAGAAGTAGTTAGAGCCATCATTCACAAGTCAAAATGCCAAGCCTTTTTATATACTATTACAGAATTTTCAATCCTAGCCCAAGTTTTTATATTGAAAATGAAAACTCACAAAAGGAACGTAGAATTAAAGCTCAAATGGTCCAGGAATACTTTCACAGGAGTGCTGAGTTTGTCTTCTTCAGGGCTGACCTCAGTCTTGCATCATTCTTCAACTTCTATGAAATTAGATACAAAGGGAGAGGAAGCTCTATTTTGGGAGGTTAATCCCCCAATCTAATGACATATCTTCTAGTCTCATCTACTCAATATTTTACTACTCAATATACTATCTCCTTAATTCTGGGCATATCCAGAATGAATTTTAATCACAAAACCAACACAGAAGATGAGGTTAAATGTAGGCTCTTTTCCATACAAACAAGAGCTGTGTCTATCCTGTTTGTAAATCTCAAGAGCACATTAATGAAGGTGGTCTTTTAACCGACTTTCAGAGCTCTCCAACATCCTAGCTCTGGCCCAAAAAGTCTCAAGAAGCACATTGCACTGGAGCAACTTATTTCACCTTCAACTGTTTGAGTTGGGTTGTCTGGGACTCCCTATATGCTGCAGAGATACTAAAGTTGACTGCTTACAGCCCCAGGGAACCTAATTTTACTAACAGATGCCCTCTTTCTCATTTCTCATCATTCTTTTGATATAGAGACTAGAGAAAACCTGAGGTTTATCTGAGAGACTGTGAAATATCAACCAAAGAGTATCTCTATACCCCTAACTGGGCTGAACCTGTATACAGAAAAGACTCTCCTGCTCTGCATGGGAAGCTCCACAGGGCTGACTGAAATTTGAGCTAAGGCTTAGGAGTAATGAGGGGAAAATCTGTGGGCTGCAAGAGCCACAGATGTCACTGTTTAAGATTCACACAAACTTGGAGAGAATCTATCAAGGGCAGGGGACCCAAGATGTGCACCCTGGTCTTTTGTTCCCTACATCCTGGTCCAACACTGTCATACTATTGATGCTCCTTGGTACACATTATTGTCTTTCAGAACTTTATACCTTTGCTTTGGGAAGATCCATGTCCTCTCTTTTCTACCTGGTCAAATTACACTTTGCATTGATGTTGAAGGCGTCTTCTCTGCCTCCTGTCAAAATGAATACTGTTTTCTCTGTGCTTCCTGTAGTTACTTTTACCAAAAGTTACTGTGCAAATGGTTTTTTGAGTACCTCATCTTAATTTTCTGCAAGGTTGTGCCTAAAAGTATTACCCATTGCTCCACTCCCACCTTCCTAGACAAAACCATGGAACCAACCTTCTATGGGTAAGATAGGGTAAACTGGGTCTCTTATGAAGAAGCACTGGTATGCTTTTTTCTTCCAACTATTTACTTCTTATACATTTTCTGCCAGGAAACTTGAAGCTGGATTTTATATTCATTTTCAGTAATGGTAGAGACTTTTATATCTGCTTTGCTTCTCATAATCTATTGCTCTCTATTTTTGTTTCCATTTTATTAGGGTTTTTTGTAGTTACAATTATTGTAAACAAACTCAAATTATTTTTATAAATTAATAGGGCATAAACAAAAAAGGACCAAAGTGTTACAGTAAAATGATGCTTGGGAAAGATATTTTTGTGAGTTGGCATGAGAATTAGGTCCAAGGGGACAGCCTCCCTGGGATCTCACTTAATTTAGCCTACTGATAGAACTTTGACTGCCTAGGGAAGGAGACTATCTCTTAAATTACTTTTCTTTAAAAATCACTCTTTGAATCAATTGTGGGTAAAAGCTGAATATCTGACTATTTAAATGAAGGTACTGGTGGCTTGAGCAATTTGAATGGAACCAAATTTGGATCAAGTTTAATAACTAGGAGGCAAAGGAGGAAAAGGGATCTAATTTGGGAAACTGTTGGAATCAAGGGCTTTGATAAAGAGTAGATTCACACTGAGGCATCCCTGAAAACCCTCAGCCTATGGAGAGAGGCTTAGGTTGCAAAATTCTTCTTAAGCTCAGTGCCAAGTGCTGAGTTAGGTGGGAATGTCAGAATATCAGAATGGGGAGAGGAAGAGGGCAATAGTTCTACTCTGGAAAGCCTAGAGAAATAATGACAAGGAAGCAAGGCTGGATGGGATTGGACAGTCATCATTCGTGCCTTGGTTTTCTTATCAGAGTTCTCTAATGACCAGCACCTACTTGTGGTCCAGCCTAATCACATCAGTGTGGCCCTAGATCACCATTTTCCAGCAAAAGCTCTAGTATGAGTATGAAGAAAAGAAAGTGTGTGAATACCAGGATCCATGCATTTCCCATCGTCCTTATGGAACCCCAGGTAAATTGGCCACAGCCCTCATATCACTCCATTTTGGCCACTACTACCTCCTCCCTATCAGTCACCTCTAAATCCCCTGCCAGGAGAAACTAAGGAGAGATTTAGATCTGAGGTGCTCTTTTTCTTTTTCGGGTGTGCAGTTTCACAGGCAGAAGGAAAAATGGAGTCAGGAGAAGAAGAGACAAGCCTAATTCCTAGTAATGGTGACTAGACACGAACTCTTCAAATTACTAGAACCTTCTGAAAAATGCCAAATACTTCTAGAACAGTGAAACAAGCTATTTTGTTTTTCTTAATAACTTTTCTGGTCAAAATAATATCAAAACAGAGAACTCTACAGCCAGGAATTTCACTTGCTGTATTAGGAGCTCTCATTCCTCCAACACCACCAAGGACAGGAACTGCCACCTCCTCAGTTCTAAATTATCTATTACAAGTTCCTGTCTCCAAGGATGCTCCAGTGCTCAGATTCCCCATTTCTAGTCTTGAAGGGGAGCTACTCTGTGGTGCCATGATGAGGACAGTTCCTGAAGCCTTCCATTTCTGAATTCTTTGCCTGTGTAACAGTCCATTTTTATGGGAAGTACCCCTTCCCCAAGCAGTTGCTGAGTTTCTCATCAAAAGACCAGAAGCATCTTCATATACCCTAAGGGGCACCTGGGAATCTCCTCTGCACTTTTTCCCTCCCCTTTCTTGCCTCAATATCCATTAATATTTGAGTGAGTTATTTCCAAAACACCCTAGATAGAAAACTCCCTTAAAGCACTTGTTATTCCAACAGTGATGCATAGCTTGTTTCTGTTTTTAAGTTTCCTGTGACATTTGAATTAAAAAAGAACCCAAACTAAAAATTTACAGAGTATTTTAAGAAAATAGGAGTATCTTGAAAATCTAACATCTACTTAATTGGATGTTCAGAATACAACTTTCTATCTCTGCCTTTCTCTGACTTGGCCAAAGCAGGGAACTTAGGGTGAAAGCTAGACCAGGGGGGTAACAAGTACTAGTTACATAAGAGGCAGGATGGAGGTCACCTTCAAATTGTATATTGCCAACATTTTGCTCTACTCTGGTATTTTTTTAAGGATTGCATATTGACATTTTTGCTCAAAATGATTGCAAATAGTAAGAATGAGGCATCCACATAGTATTGATCAAAAATAACACTGTGGTTTGATCTGAAGAGTGAAATATAGATCCTGAAAAAAACATGTTTATTCTTTGAGTCATGATGCATTTTGGTAGAGGCTTTTAGGTCAAATCTCAGGGTCTTCCTCAATTAGTTTGTTTGATTTTCCCTGAGACTTCTAGGAAGTGTCACAGTAGTTTTTTATGATGAAAAGTTACTCTGGTTTAACACACTGACTTCAATGGAATTCAGTTTTGATATTAAATAAAACTGAAGTGTAAAAATATATGAGAGTGGGTAAGAAATAAACATCTAATCTTTAAGTATATATTTGCAGTGTTCTTCTGGCAATATGATGGATGATTAGACAAGCTTGATTTCTTTTCTAAAATTGATAACATCCCCCCAGGCATTTATATGATTTTGTTCTTTCTTGTATAAAGTTCTCCACAGTTACAGCATGCAAAATTATAAATACACAGAAAGACATTTTGATGGATTCAAGAATCTGCTGTCTTTAAGGTGTTGCATTGAACATGCCAAGTCTTTTTTTTTTTTTTTTTGCAAATACCTTGGCTTTATAAACATGAGATTAATTTACTGCATATTCAGTTTTGATTGACATCCTTCTAGTTCTGAAGAAATATAATTATCTTATACTAGTGTCACTGGCACTATTCATGGTATCTTGTAACAGTCAGAAGGATATAGGAATTGGGGTTCTAGACCTGTTTTTATTTATTATTTAAGTAATATACTTAAAATGTTTTAATTTGCTAAGAAAATAATTTCTCAGTTTTCCCCCCTTTGTATAAACACTGGGGTTGGAATTTGATTGGCAATCATCTGGAGTTGTCCAACACCACGGAAAAATCAGGCATAGACTTGCTTTATTATTTTCTAACACTGGGAATGTAATGGGAAGAGTTGGACAGGTAGGAAAAGAGTAGAAAACTTTCCTGATATAATGAGAATGTGCATATTCACTTCTTCTAGTTCTATGGGTTATTCCTACTGAGGTGTTATTAGTGAAGAACATTCATATAAAGCTGTTGACTTGATATAAGATGGAATTTACATTTTCTGCTGATCATAAAATAACTAGTCAAAAATAATACCTTTATTCATTTGTAAGATGCTCTTTAGTTTAATAGGAAATGTTAAGAATATTATATTAAATGAACACATGGACTATAAGGTATATTCTTATTTTAGAATTGTTAAAATATGAAAAAAAAGGTTTTTTAGACTCCAAAAAATATATAATGTTAATTCAATCCCTTGCACTAATTGCTAAATGATGTGTAGATGTAAGGAACATAGAATCTATTCAAGTAGTTAAGATGAAGAATGAATCAATTGGAAAAATATTCATATTATTGAGCCAGATTTTTGATGAAAGTGCTAGCTATTTATAACTTTAATTCTAGAACTTAGAGAATGGATTTTCCACAGATTACATATAAATGAAATTGTGAGATTAAAAAGATGAAATAAAAAGAATTTGAGAAGGAACTAGATAAACAAGAAATAAGAGAAGCTATTTATAACAGAAAAGGCAAATCAAGAAAGACCACTAAAGTATCTTTTTAGCTTACCTGCTTATGTACTCCTTGACTTTAAAATCTGAATCATTTTGACATAAAGCTTTAAAGAAAAATTTCCCTCAGTCTCCCACTTACATCAGCATTTAGTTCTTTAAACTCATATAGTGAGTCTAATAAAACAATCTCTAAAATAATATTGATTTTTCAGACAAAAAATAAAAATTTAAATGGGATATATTGAATAATAAAAACTCTTTACACACAGTCTCCCCCTACCCATCTTTATCTCTCACTCCATCCTCCCAAAAACTAATTTCAGGGCTTTCTGATTGTTCATAAAAAGTATATATTTACATATACTCCCCCAGGATTAGGCCATCTGGAAATCTCACATATGTTCTTGGGCGAGTATATCTCAGCTGTAGTCTAAAGTATTTCTGTTTCTCTAGAACCTACATTTTAAAGTTGTAATTGTTAAACTTTTCAGCATATTGCCTAATGGTTTTGTAAATACACTTGGCAAGGTAACCAAGTTGCTCAGTAAGGTTGGGAACATTAATATTGCCAAACTAACTCCATTTAAACTGTAAAAAGCAAAAATGAAAGGCTGTGAAGTTTCAGTGTTTAGTATGAGAAGTCTCTATTGAGTTTTTCTGGTTTAGTCCATTAGTCTGAGAACCTTTGTCTTGCAATCAATCCCTTACAGTCTCTCTCCACTGGTCGCTAGCAACTACTAATCTACTTTCCATGGAACTGGCCTTTTGAAGCTGCCTGAGCCAGAAGTTTTCTCAGTAAAAAGCGTTTAAAGTATGAATTCAAGTTATTTAATAGATAGAAAGCTATTCAATTTACCTATTTCTTCTTCAGTGAGTTTTGAAGGTTTATGTCTTTCAAGGAATTTGCTTATTTCATAAGATCTTGACATAAGGTTGTTTATAACATTTTCTTGCTATTCTTTTAATGTCTGTGTAAACTTTAGTGATGGTTTCTCTTTTATTCCTAACATTGGTAATTCTTCTCTCACTCCTCCTAACAATTTGAGAAAATTAGCAATTTTATTAATCTTTTCAAAGAGCCACCTTTTTGGTTTTTCTGTCAGTGATTTTTTTCTAATATCTTTATTATCTTTCCTTCTGTTTACTTTGGATTTGGTTTGCTCTTCTTAGTCTAGTATAGGAGAAAAATTATTTTATTTATTTGTTTGTTTGTTCAAGCTGGCCTTGAAGTCACTATGTAGCCCAGGTTGGCTCAGACTTGTGGTGATTCTCCTGTCTCAGGCTCCTGAGTGCTGAGATTATAGGCATGCTCCACCACGCACAGCCCAAAAGCTTATTTTGAGTTTGGTTTTTCTCTTTTTTAATGTAAGCATTTAAAGCTATAAATTTCTTTGTAAGGACTGCTTTAGTTACATCCAACACATTTTTATATGTTTGTTTTTATTTTTATTCAGTTAAAATATTTTTAAATTGCTCTTGTGATTTATTCTAAGGGTTATTTAAAAGTATGTTGTTTAATTTCTAAACATATGGGACATTTTAAAGATATTTTCTGCTATTAATTTCTAATTTAATTCTCATATGGTCAGGAAACATAACTACTGCTCTATTATGATTTTAATATTTTTACATTTATTGAGGCTTGTTTTATTCTTTAGAATACATTCTATTTTGATGAATGTTCTATATATAGTTGAGAAGAATATATATGTTTCTGTTGTCAGGTAAAGTAGAAATTCTGGAGAAATTTGGATTTAGGAGATCAAATTCAGGAATATATAAAAGGATATACCTTTGAGAGAAAGGTGAGGAAATATTCCAGGAATGCAATGTTGGTTAAAATTAAAAAATCAAAAATTGGGTTAGGCTGTTTAGTAGTGTTGCTCAAGTCTTTTATATTTATAATTTTCCTTCTTCCTATTCTATAAATTAATGAGTAGAGTGTTATAATTTCTAATTTTATTTGTAGTTTTCTGCTTTCCTGTTCTATAAGATTTTGGCTCATGTACTTTGAAATACCGTTATTAGGTGCATACTCAGTTAAGATTGTTATTCTCTTTTGATGAACTGATACTTTTACCGTTATGAAATGTTTTTGCATCTGTTATACTCCTTTTTTTAAAATCTAATTTGTGTGATATCAATATAATCATTCCTACTTTCCTTCGATATTTTTATGATATATCTTTTTCTACACATCAATATTACATTCTATCTATATCTTTGTTACATTGACTTCTTCTATGTACCTTATAGTTGAGTCTCATTTTTTTTATCTAATGGAATTATCTCTGCCTTTTAATTGGAATATTTAGACCATTGCATTTAAGTAATTATTTTATGGTTTGATTTCATTCTGCCATCTTGCTATTTGTTTTTTAGGTACCTGATGAGTCTTTAAATTTCCCAATTTTTAAAAAAATTAAGTAAGCTTTTCAATTATTTCATTTTATCTTCTTAATTGGCTACTATCTATACTTCTTTAATAATTTTAGTTGTTGTGTTAGGGCTTACAGTATCCATTTTTTGGTTTTTTTTAGCTTTGGACAAGATAAAACCTTTATTTACAATTATTCTACCCTTTAAAATGAAAACAGAAAAGGATTTGAATAAAAATATGCTTAAAATCACAGGAAACAAAGCCAAATTCTGCTAAAACCAAGAGAAAGTGGTGATAGCCAGAAAATCAAAACCAATAAACAGCCACAAAAGAGTTAACCCAAATTGAGACAGAACAGCACATCACCTTTCCCTTGAGCCCTCCATCTCCAGTGCTTTTGGTTCACAAGTTAATAACTAGCTCAAGTATGTTCACACTATTTGTGATCTTATCTCAACTCACCTCATATAATGGTGGAGCCATTCATTTACTAAATACAATATCAGAGAGGTTGCCTCCATTCACAAAATACCTTAAGAAAACTGTTGCTCAGAGAGGCTGGAAATTCTCCTTTAGGAATAGCGTCATATAACATGGGAAGCACTGTCTAAATCCAGGCACACTTTCTTGTAAGGTCTTACTTCAACTCAAGTCAAATTTTATTTCTTTCTGGGATCTTCGGTGAGAAATTGGCAATAGCACAACCCTAAGGCTATTTTATTCTTTCAATTCAGACACCCATGTATACTCATTCATCAGAAAATGTAAGAAATACTTAAGTTGTTGATAGGTAGCATTAGGAATATAACAATTGGGAAGAAAAGTGGCGATCAATTATTGTACCTAAGACCATTGCCAAAAGAAACTTTAGTAGCTTTGTGATCTTGGCTTAAATGCTATTTAGGGTGACTTTAGAAATCTTTGGGCCTTCAAGTGGATTAGTTTTTCCATTTTGTAAGAGGAAGGTTGGGTGATCAAAATCTTTTTCTGGAGGCTTTTTGGATAAAGTTGGCTGGTGTGAAGTGAATTATTATGGGGAAGATTCCCCGCAGTAAAAGCTTGAAGAGTTCACACTCTTTCTTCTCACCAGGTGTTTTGTGCTACCTGATGTTTTTTGACCCACAGAGACCTCTGAGTCTTCCTGGGAGGACTGGCCCTGCTGGACTTCTCTCAGTTCCCTTCCCAGTGTGGCTCTCTTAGACTTTTCCAAGATTAGCTGCTGCTGGAGCTCCTCAGATGTCTTCATGGAGGGTGGAGAACTTGATTTCTAACCAGAGCTGCAACAGAAAGCCTCTCCCTTGGATCAGGGTGGATCATATTCTTGAGCAAATTGTGAAAATCTTCTGTGAGCTCTTGAGGAATGTCCGGAAAGTTACCCTTGAGGATGTGATGCCACACTATACCATAGGAAGGTAAAGTCTCTGTCCCTGCAGCCACTGCAATTGTTAATCCTAGGGCAAATATATTGGCTTTGGGAAGGTTTTGGTAATTCTCTTGCAAAATCTCATTAGCTAGGAAGCAAGCATCTCCTTCTTCCACTTGGGGTTTGCTTATTGACATCACATGTCCCAGGTCACCAATTTTATACATTACACTGGCAGAGAGAAACCAATCGGCTTCATTTTCAACCTCTTCTGGGACTGCAGGAGAATCACTTTGTGTGTTATGACAAATGAAGATGTTACTCGGCTTGATGTCCAGGTGTACCATGCCAGAGTTATGGAAGTACTTAAGCCCCAAGGAAATTTTCAGAAGGATGTCTCTGAGTTTTGGCTCTTGGAAGTGATTACCAGACTTCATATTTTCAGATATAGCAGCTTGCAAGCTCCCACCATTGCAGTATTCATTCTGAATGATCACATAGTCATCTTCTGCCCATGAGGAATAGTAGTGTACCACGTGGGGGTGATGCCCAAGAACTGCGTGAGGATGAACTTCACACAAACGCAAATTCCTGAGGCAGAAAAACACTGAAAATATTTATCAAGGTAGTATACTACAGTATCCATTTTTAACTCATCATAATCAATACTTAAATAATTTTAATCACTTGGCATACAGCAAAAGAAACTTGCCACAGTATTCTTTCACTTCTCCTCTCATTCTTTGTGTTTTTTGTTATTATTCTAGTTCAGTGGTGGCAAACCTATGGCATGTGTGCTATTGTGTTTTTCTTTTACAACAAAAGATGTGGATATAGAGTTATATTTTCCTAAACTGAAACCTCGATATTGAGATTTAATTGCAGTATTGGCACTTTGCGATAAATAAGCGAGTTTTGGGGTGCAATTTGGCACTTGGTCTCTAAAAGGTTTGCCACCACTGACCTAGTTTATTTCAATGTATATTATAAACTCTGCAATATATTGTAATTTGTTTTACTTTTTTAAGAGATGTATACTTGAAAAAAGTCTTGTATTTACTTACCATTCCTCTGAATAGATCCAAATTTCCAACTTATATTACAAAAAAGTTCCTTTATCTTTTGTAATGCATGCTTGGTTCCAATGTACTCTCTCTGATTTCATCTGAAAAAGTCTTTGCTTTTGATTCATTTTTGAAAGGTATTTTAAGTGGGTATAAAATTCCCACTTGACAAAGTTTTTTAAAAAAGCAAAACTTTAAAGATTTTGTTCCATTTATCCTAACAGTTCCTGAAAAGACTTCTATTTATCTTTCTTAGTGATATTACTCTGTACATGGCCTGTCTTTTTGTCAGTTTGTCATTGATTTTTAGCAATTTAATTATGGTATTATAAACTTCCTTATGTTTTTAGCTTGAGATTTATTTTTTTAGACACTGGGACATTTTTCAGCCATTATTGCTGGAACTGTTTTTCTATCCGTATGTTACCCGCTCCCCTTTTCTGCAAATCCAATTAGTTATATTTTGCTATTTAATATTATTCTACAGGAACATGCTGAATCAGCCTGCACCCAGGCAACAATCCACCGGACCCCCCCCCCCCATACAGCCACCTGGTTCCACACTACAAAGACACAAAGAACAACGGACCACCAGACCATGGTACTGAGTTCCGCTGCTCCCGGCCCAGAGGTAAGGGCTTCTGAGCTGCCGTCCCACTGCTCCTGGTCCAGAGGAAGGAGCTTCCCAGTCACCATCCACCCTGCTGCTCCCAGCCCAGAGAAAAGGGCTTTTGGGTCACCTTCTGTTCCACCGCTCCGGCTGAGAGGAAGGGGCTTCCAGGCTACCATCCCTCCCACCGCTCCCGGCCCAGAGGTAGGGGCTTTGGAGCTGCCATTCCACTGCTCCTGGACCACAGGAAGGAGCTTCTGGGCCACCATCCCTCCCACCGCTCCCGCCCCAGAGGTAGGGGCTTCTGACCTGCCATCCCACTGCTCCTGGTCCAGAGGAAGGGGCTTCCTGGCCACCATCACTCCCATGGCTCCCCACCCACAGGAAAGAACTTTAGAGCCACCATCCCTACCCCTGCTCCTGGCCCCTGTCCCACCTCTTGCAGCTCAGAGGAGGTAATCTGGGCAGGTGCCAACAGCTCCCCCCACCCAGACGAAATGAGAAAACACATAAATTAAGTCTCAAAACCAGACTTGCAGATCACCTGCAGCAACCCCAAAGGGAAATGAGATGGAACACTCTGATACTCAACCACCTGGACCCACTAAACTGGCAACAAAAGGGGATCTGGAAAAAATGAAATCAGAAATAATTTCTCAGATAACAGGAGAAATTGTGCCCCTAGTGCAAGACATGATTAATAAATCTAGAGAGGAGCTCAGGAACATGATGGAATCCCAAACAGAGGAAACAAATGGAATCCATAAAACAGATTCAAATAGATTTCCAGGACATGAAAAACTCCACTGAAAGTCTACACAGCAGAATGAGCCAAGGTGAGGACAGAATTACAGAGAGAGAAGATAAGATTGCAATGAGTGACCAGGAAAAGAAAAATTGCTTCAAAATTATAAGGGAATATGAGAAATCAATCCAGCAGCTGCTAGATGATGCAAAGAAGAATAACATAAGACTGATTGGAGATAATGAAGAAACAGGAGAGAGTGCAGATGACATAAAAAATCTGGTCACAGAAATAATGGCATAAAACTTCCCAAGCAGGGGAAAAGAGCTTGACATACAGATAAGTGAGACATATAGGATTCCAAATAGCCTTGATCAAAAAAATCTATAAATAGGCATATAATTGTTAAGATTCCAGAAACACAACAGAAGAACAAAGTTCTACAAGCAGTTAGAGAAAAGAAACAAATCACATACAAAGGAAAGCCCATCAGAATCACAGCAGACTTCTCAACACAAACCATCAAGGCAAGAAGAGCTTGGAGTGACATGTTCCAAGCCCTAAAAGCAAACAGCCTCCAACCCAGATTGATGTACCCTGCAAAACTATCTTTCAAAATGGATGGAGAAATAAGATACTTTCATGACAAAGAGCACCTTAGGAACTTTGTGAATACCAAAGCAGCACTCCAAAGAATTTTACACAATAGCCTAGGAACAGACATTGAGGACCACAACCCCAGGAGGCAAAGCAGAATGAACCCATCTGGCATGACAAGAAATTAAATGGAAAGGGAGAGAACCCAACAAAAAGAAAAAGTCATGGCAATGACAAGTCAATACGTTTCAGTTATAACCATCAATGTTAATGGTCTCAATTCACCAATCAAAAGAAATAGACTGGCAGAATGGGTCAAGAAGCAAAATCCAAGGATATGCTGCATACAAGAAACACATTTAATTCAAAAGGAAACTCATAGGCTGAAAGTTAAAGGGTGGGAAACAATACTCCATGTGACAGGAACCCGAAAAAAAACAGGAGTAGCTATCCTCTTTGCAGATCAAGTAGATTTCAAACCAACACTGATTAAGAGAGACGAAGAAGGACACTACATACTTGTAAAGGGAAGAAGCCAAGAGGAAGAGATGACAATCATAAATATCTATGCACCAAACACTAGTGCACCCAATTATATAATACAAATACTAACAGACATGAAAAGTCATATATGCACTAATACAATTGTAGTGGGGGACCCCAACACCCCACTGTCACAAATAGATAGATCAACTAGACTAAAAATAAGTAATGAAATACTAGAACTCAATTGAACTCTTGAACAAATGAACTTAACAGATGTTTACTGAGTCTTCCACCCCACAAAATCAGAATACACATTCTTCTCAGCTGCACATGGGTCATTCTCAAAAATAGACCACATACTCACACATAGAACATGTTTAAGTAAGTGCAAAGGAATTGAAGTTATCCCCTGTATATTATCAGATCATAGTGCAATGAAATTGGAGATCCATAGCAAAAGAAACTCAAAAAATTTCATAAACACATGGAAATTGAACAACACACTTCTGAATAACCAATGGGTCACAGAGGAAATTAAAGAAGAAATCAGACAGTTCCTTCACTTAAGTAACAGTGACAATACAACATATCCGAATCTATGGGTCACAATGAGAGCAGTCTTACGAAGGAAATTCATAGCAGTGAATACACATATTAGGAAAACAGAATGATCCCAATTAAACAACCTGATGCTGTACCTAAGATTCTAGAAAAAGAAGAAAAGGACAACCCCAGAGCTCATACAAGGGAGGAAATTATAAAGATCAGAGGAGAAATCGATGCAATGGACACTAAGAGAACGATACAAAAAAATCAATGAAGCCAAGAGTTGGTTCTTCAAAAGAATCGACAAAATTGACAAAACCTTAGCCAACCTTGCCAGAAAAAGGAAAGAAAAGGCCCAACTGCATGCAATTTGGAATGAAAAGGGTGAAATTACAGCAGACCCAGCAGAAATCCAGAGGATTATCAATACCTACTTCAAGAACCTATACACCAAGAATATGGACAACACAGAAGAAATGGACAGACTCCTAGATACATATGAATTTCCAAAGTTGAACGAAGAAGACCTAAAAATTCTGAACAACCCAATAGCAACCAATGAAGTTGAAAATGTAATTAAAAACTTATCAACTAAGAAAAGCCTGGGCCCTGATGGTTTCACTGCTGAATTCTACAAGACATTTAGAGAGGAACTGCTGCCACTACTGTTGAAACTCTTCAATGAAATTGAAAGGGAAGCAATACTCCCAAATTCATTCCTGGAAGCAAGCATCACCTTAATCCCCAAAGCAGAGAAAGACCCAACCGAAAAAGAGAACTATAGGCCAATCTCACTAATGAACATAGATGCAAAAATCTTTAATAAGATAATGGCAAACAGAATGCAGAAGATCATCAAGAAGATCATGCACCCTGATCAAGTGGGATTCATCCCAAGGATGCAGGGATGGCTCAACATACACAAATCAATCAATGTAATACACTATATCAATAGAGCCAAGGACAAAAACCATATGATTATCTCCATAGATGCAGAAAAAGCATTTGACAAAATCCAACATGCATTTATGATAAAAACCCTACAAAAAATTGGAATAGATGGTCTCTACCTCAAACTGATAGAAGCCATCTATGAAAAACCAACAGCCAATATCATACTAAATGGTCAAAAACTGAAATCTTTTATACTAAAATCAGGAACAAGACAAGGATGTCCACTATCACCACTCTTGTTCAATATAGTTCTGGAAACATTAGCCACAGCAATTAGACAAGAGAAAGAAATAAAAGGAATAAAGATAGGAAATTAAGAAGTCAAATTGTCATCATTTGCAGATGACATGATATTCTATATAGAAGACCCCAAGAACTCCACCAAAAGTCTTTTAGACTTAATAACCAAATTTAGTCAAGTAGCTGGTTACAAAGTCAACACACAAAAATCAGTAGCTTTCCTCTACACAAATGACAGACTCACTGAGAGAGAAATAGGGCAAATAATTCCTTTCACAATAGCATCCAAAATCTGAAATACCTAGGAATCAACCTAATGAAAGAAATCAAAGACCTCTTCTCTGAAAACCATGGCACTCTGAAAAGAGAGATTGAAGATGATATCAGAAAATGGACAGACATCCCCTGCTCCTGGGTAGGAAGGATTAATATAGTGAAAATGGCCATACTTCCAAAACTGCTATATAGATTTAATGCAATTCCAATTGAGATCCCAGCAGCATACTTCATGGACCTCGAGAAAACAATCCAAAAATTCATTTGGAACAAGAAGAGACCTAGAATAGCAAAAGCAATTCTAGGTAACAGAGACATGGTAGGGGGTATCACAATCCCCAACCTGCAACTCTACTACAAAGCTATTGTGATAGAAACAGCATGGTACTGGCAAACAAACAGACCACCTGAGGACAAGTGGAACAGATTAGAAGATGAAGAAACAACTCCAGACACACTCAGCCATCTCATCTTTGACAAAGGAGCCAAACACCCTCACTGGAGGAAAGATAGCCTCTTTAATAAATGGTTTTGGAAAAATTGGGCTTCAACTTGCCAAAGATTAAAACTAGACCTATATCTCTCACCATGCACTAAACTAAAATCAAAATGGATTAAGATCTAAAAATTAAAATAGAAACTCTGAACCAGTTGGAACAGAGGTTAGGTAGAACCCTTGAAGACATCGGTGTAGGAAAAGATTTTATGAAGAAAACCTCAGTTGCCCATGAACTAGTACAAACAATCAACAAGTGGGATCTCTTCTTATTAAAAGGCTTTTGCACAGCAAGAGAAACCACCAGCAGTGTGAAGAGACAACCCATAATGTGGGAAAAAATCTTCACCTGCTCTTCCTCAGACAAAGGTCTACTATCTTGAATATATAAAGAACTTAAAAGATCCGACCTCCCAAATTTAAAGACCCAATCCAAAAATGTGCATCTGAAATGAACAGACATTTCTCACACAAAGAAGGAGAAAAAGCAAATAATCATATGAAAAAATGTTCAACATCACTTTTCTTTCCAGAGATGCAAATGAAAACAATGCTGAGATTCCACCTCACTCCAGAAAGAATGGCTGCTATCATGAAATCAACCAATAACAAGTGCTCGCTGGGCTGTGGGGAAAGAGGAACCCTGCTCCACTGCTGGTGGGAGTGTAGACTGGTGCAAGCACTGTGGAAATCAGTATGGAGATATCTCAAAGAACTAGGACTGGAAGTCCCATTTGACCCTGCTATTCTACTGCTGGGGATCTTCCCCAAAGAATTAAAAGAATCATACCACACTGATATATGTGTGCCCATGTTCATAGCAGGGCAGTTTGCAATAGCTAAACCTTGGAAACAGCCCAAATGCCCATCAACTGGAGACTGGATAAAGAAAATGTGGGGTTTTTTATTAAATGGAGTACTACTCAGCCATAAAAAATGAGAAATTAGAGACATTTATAGCTAAGTGGATGCACATTGAGGCAATACTCTTAAGTGAAATAAATAGGACACACATGTATAAATACCGAATAGTTTCTCTGGTGTGAGAAACTGAAATGTAAATAAGGACTAAATGTATAATAGGTAATGTGAAATAGGAAGAAAAGGGGCAAAGGGGAAGGAAGTGAGAGGGCTAGGGGAAAGGATAGAAGGGAATGGGATTAATATGAGAAAGTGGAAAAATAGGAACAAAATCTTTGTAAATAGGGAGGACTGGAGGGGTTGAAGGGAGGGCTGGGCAAGGGTGAAAAATAAGAACCAAGATAGCCTATGTAAAGGTGCAAATTTCCAATGATGAATGTCATTATATTGTATACCTAAAATGTACCAATGATTAGAATGAATAATCGATAATGCAAAATAGGAAGAAAAGGTCCAAAGTGGTAGGGGTAGTGGGAGGGGCAGGGGAAAGAAAGAAGGGAAAGGAAAAATGCTGAGAAATGGAAAAAATGGAAATAAAGTCTTTGTACATAGGGAAGGGTGGAGGGTGTGAAGGGAGGGCTAGGAATGGGGAAAAAATAAGAACCAAGATGCATTATGTAAGGTTACAATTCCCAATGAGAAATGTAATTGTGTTGTATACCTACAATGTACCAATAAAAGATTTAATTAACAAAAAATACTTTTCTACAGTCACTGGCATACTGTTCATTTGTGTTTTTTCTCCCTCTATTTGCTTAATTTTTTATAATTTCTATTGCTTTGAATATATAATTTATATAATTTGTATTTATAATTTATAGAGATTTTTAAATTTATTTTGGTAGTAGGGATTGAACCCAGGCCCTTGTATATGCACGACAAGCCACTGAGCTATATCCCTGATCCTCTTTAATTTTTTTATTTTGAGAATGGATCTTGCTAATTTACCCAAGCTGGCTTTGAATTTCAAGATCCTCCTACCTTAGCCTCCCAAGTAGCTGGGATTACACCACACCTAGCTTCTACTATTATACTTTTAGGTTCATTGATCTAGTCTTCAGCAATGACTTCTGCATTGTTTATCCTATTAAATATATATAATATTTATATATTATATATATGATTTTTCTTCTGTACAATTTCAAATTCTATTCCTCACAAATTCTATTCCTCACCTCACTAAATTCATTCTTTGCTTAAGAACCTACAAAAGACCTAAATCATGAAGTTAAAAACCTATAGAACCTCTAAATAAATATTTATTCATCAAATAGCTCTATTAAAACTTTCCTATTATGAGTCAGTCATACAAAAATTCTTTTAACATTTGAAGAAAATTACCATGGCTGATGGAAAGCTTTCTTCCCCCAGGCTAAAAGATTATCCCCTTTTTATGTATCCTGTTTACTATATTCCTCATGATCTTTTCCTAGGTACTCCTCTGGGGATCACTTCCCAGAATATTACCAATGAATTTAAAGTGAGGCCCTAACATTGAATACAGTGCTACAGGCTATTTTGATTATATCCAAGCAGAATAAGTTTGTCTTCTTCCATATTCCAGACTCTTTACATATGAAAGTAACTTAGGAATTCATTACTTTGTGTGCTATCTTGTCATCATGAATCACTTGAAATAAGCTAAAAGCTTTTACTTCTTTTCATATAGGTAGTTACTTAATAATTTCTCTTCTATCCTGAATTTGTGGTTTTGAAGATCATTCCTACTAAATTTCATTCTTCTCAATGGGTCCTATGATTTGTTTCTGTTTTTGATCTCTAACCACTCCAGCTAAGTTTAGTTTGTATTTTTTGTGGTCCCCAGACATCAAATACACTGACAGCTTAACAAATTGGCATGTTCTGTCAGTGTGTGTTGACCTGTAAGATTGCTGAGGTCTATGACCGTCTCTCTCTCTCTTCCTCTCTATCCTCTTCCTCTCCACACTGTTCGTCTCCTTTCCTCTCTTTCCTTTCTTTCCTCTCCTTTCTCATGCTTTCATAAATCTTCAGTGCGTACAAATGTACTAGACATATATTACATGCTTAATAAATGTTGACTGATTATTTCTGTGCAAAGCCTAAAAGTTGAGTACTTCAAAGTAGGGGAAAATGTTATTTTGAGCAGTTAAATTCTTTCTCTCTTTCTGTTTGCTTTACTTGGGCTACAATTCCCTCATATCAATGTGAATTTTTTCTCCATATTTGGCATTTCTTCTTGACAGAGAAGATGGAAGCAAAATAGAATTTGAGATTTTTTTTTTCTGTCATTCATGCTATTTCATGCCATTAATCCAAATCAATCAAACAATGTCTTCTTTACTTTGTTGCCTTGCTTCAAGAACAACTTTAAAAAAGACTTATGTATATAATTCTGGTTTCTTTAAAGTCTCAACAAAAGAAGGATAAAAGATATTTGAAAATAGGATCATAAATTCCTTGGTTGCTTCTAGCAAATACTAAATAATCAGATTTTTCTTTATGATTAATATGCTAAAATGTACTACAGTAATGTTCATATTATGGGAAAAACAAGCTTAACTCACTTTTTGGTTATTATTCATTATTTTTAAAAATGAGCCTCACATCATGGTGGTGTACTAGGAAGTATTGTGGAAGGTCAGGGAAAATAAACATAGTGTATGGATTTAAATCTAAGGAATATAAAGGATAACAGACAAGTTAATATATACATAGCAAAAATGTTTAATCTCTGACCTTTTTCCATTTCATATTAAAACGTTTTCCTTTCTTGGAGAATGTTGGAATTATTGCATTGCAGTTTGGAAACCCATTCAAACAAGAGAGTACAATTAGAGGCTGAAATGTTAAACAAATGAGGCCACAAAGAATTTTGACTCAGTTTCTCTGTGCCTCCAAGTCATTTCTACTCTCTCATCTTCTGCTTCTCACTACTCTGCTCCTGACCTGGATGCTCTAGGACAGTGTAATCCCAATCTTTGTGCTTTTCTGGTCTTTCAAAGATGGTATTAGCAGCTTATTTAAGTATCTACATGATTAAGAAGTCCAGAAGTAGACTTCTGGAGGTGGGGAAAGGGATAAGCTATAGGGGGAAGAAAAAGAGAAGGTAATGAGATTGGAATTGATTAAAATATGTTAAATACATGTACCAAGTTCCCAAAATAAACCCCACCATCATGTAATATTAACATGAACTAATAAAATATAATAAAATTTTAAAAAGAAAAATAAAAGACAGACATTACTGTTTTAAGGTATGAATAGTGACAACAGACTGGAAATTATATCCTTTATAACTGATTAAACACAATGAAAATATTAGTTATCATTTTATAAATGTATAAGAGAGTAGATTTTTCAAAATTCCCTAAGTAGTTAAACAAAGCTACTGTGATAAAAACAGCATGGTACTGGCAAAGAAACAGACCTGAGGACCAGTGGCACAGACTAGAAGATGCAGAAACAACTCCAGACACACACAGCCATCTCATCTTTGATAAAGGAGCCTTAGTACTGGAAAAACTGGATATCAACTTGCCAAAGATTAAAACTAGGCCCCTATCTTTCTCCATGCCCTAAACTAAAATCAAAGTGGATTATCCAGTTTTAGGATTAGCACAATGTTGATTTCCTAAAATGAGGGGAGAAGTGTTCCTTCTTTTTTCTGCTTTAATAGTTTGATATAATTTATCAGTTAAAATATTTATGACCCTGCTGTTGTCATATAGGTAAGTTTTCAAGCTAGGAATATACTTTCTTTAATAGGTGCTATTCAAATTTTATATTTCCTCCAGAGTTAGTTTCATTAATTTGTCTTCCAAGGTACTTCTTAGAAGTTGTCAAATTTATTTCAAAACAGATTTTTGCAATAGGCTTTCTATATCCTTTTAAATTCTGTAAAATCTGTGGTAATGTCTCCTAGATCTTAATATTGTAATTTTAAAAATGTATAACTGATATTGTGTATCAGGAAGAAAAGGTCTAAAAGAGCAGGGTAATTGGGAGGGGTAGGGGAAGGGAAAAAAGGGAAAGGAAAAAATATGAGAAGAGGAAAAAAATGGAAACAAGGTCTTTGCAAATAGGGAAGGGTGGAGGGGGTGAAGGGAGGGCAAGGGAAGGGGAAAAAAAAATAGGAACCGAGAGACTCATGTAATGGTACAAGATCCCAATGATGAATGTAACTGTATTTTATACCTAAAATGTACCAATAAAGTTAATGGGGGAAAAAAAGTGGATTAAAGATCTAAATTTTAAAACAGAAACACTCAACTTGCTGGAAGATAAGTTAGGTAGAACTCTTGAAGATATTAGCATAGGAATAGGCTTTGAACAAATCCTCAGTAGCACAGGAACTAGCACAAAGAATCAACAAGTGTAATCTCTTCTTATTACAAAGCTTCTGCACAGCAAGAGAAACCACCAACAGAGCTAAGATATAACCTACAATGCGGGGGGAAAAAATTTTACCAGCTGCTCCTCAGACAAAGGACAACTAGGTAGAACACATAAAGAACTTAAAAAACATCAGACCTCTCAAATATAAAGACCCAATTCAAAAATGGGCATCTGAAATGAACAGACATTTCTCAGACAAAGAAGTAAAAGCAGCAAATAAACATATGAAAAAATGTTCAATATCACTAGTCATTCAAGAGATACAAATGAAAACAACATGGGATTCCACCTCACCCCAGAAAGAATGGCTGCTCTCAAGAAATCAACCAGTAACAAATTCTGGCACGGTTGTGGCAAGGAAGGAACCCTGCTCCATTATTGGTGGGAGTGTAGACTAGTGCATTCACTGTGGAAATCATGATGGAGATACCTCAGAAAACTAGGATTAGAGGTTCAATTTGACCCAGCTATTCCTCTGCTGGGTATCTTTCCAAAAGAATTGAAAGAATCATACCACAGTGACATACGTGCACCCATGTTTATAGTGGCACAATTTGTAATACCTGAATCTTGGAAACAGCCCAGTTGTTCATCAACTGGAGTCTAGATAAAGAAGATGTGTGTGTGTGTGTGTGTTTTTATAAAATGAAGCACTACTCAGCCATAAAGAATGAGAAACTTGAGTCAGTTATAGCTAAATGAATGCACATTGAGGGCACACTCTTTGGGACACATGTGTGTAAATACTGAATAGTTTCTCTAGTGTGAGAAACTGAAAGTGTAAATAAGGATCAAAATGTATAATACATAATGTGAAATAGGAAGCAAAGGCCCAAAGGAGAAGGAAAAGTGGCAGAGGTAGGGGAGAGGAAAGAAGGAAAAGGAATAAATATGAGAAAAGGAAAAAACAGAAACAAAGTTTTTGTAAATAGGGAGGGGTGGAGAGGTTGAAGGGAGGGCAGGGGAATGGGGAAAAAATAAGAACCAAAATACATCATGTAAAGGTACAAAGTCCCTTGTATACCTAAAGAGACAAATGTCATCATCTTGTATACCTAAAATGTACCAATAAACTTAATGAATAAAAAAATTAAAATGTTTGAAGGGGGTGAGGGGAAGAATCTGTGTTGTGACCTCAGGCACAGTTCAATTCATTAGAAATAAAACACAAATGCAACTTTCAGTTTTTGCCACTTTTATACCTTTCTCTCACTCCCTAGTATGTTTCCTAACCATTTTGGATCCTTGATAGGCCATCAGTGTCCCTCAGACTTCCAGGTGCTCTTCTGGCCACAGAAGGATGTGTATCAAATTACTGACACCTTGACCATCTTACTCATGCCCATGTTCATAAAGTTTTGCATATTAAACCTTTCATCTGTGAAACAGAATGTTTTGGTTTTGGTTAATGCAATTTTGAGTTCTGAAAAGTACGGAGATGTCTCTTTAGGCCAACCAATCTTAAAATGCTTTGAAGGTTGAACCATTTTAGAGGGAGTGAGGGAGCAATAGAAAAGACCAATCAACTCTTAGTCTCTTTCTTTCTTTAATTCATTCTTACTGGATTTACCCGATGCTCATTTAAGATTCCAGATATGTGTAGTTCCAAGCTCAATCTCCTTGACCATCTTATCTTTTCTAGAGCCACTTTGGTCATCTTTTTATTACAATTTTCCCATTTCCCATTAGATATCACCATTCACCCATTAGCACTCAGTTCATTGCACTTTCCTGCCCAGAATGCTAAGCTTCATGCCCTCTGGACCCTAACTCTTCCTGTAGGGCTTGTCACAGTTTAGAAATAAAATATCCCCTAAAAATCTTGTGTGTTCACAGGCAAGGATTTTGAAGGGAGATTGGATCATGGGATCACTATACTCAGCAATGGATGATAGTTCTTTGATGAGTTCGTACTTTAATAAGCTATTAGGAGATAGTGTCTGGTTGGAAAGGAGAGTTGAGGGGTGATCTAGAAGAATGTGTTTTTGTTACTGACCCCTCCCTTGGCTCCCTCTGTTCCCTGGCTTCATGGGTTCAGCAGCTTTGTTCTGCAAAACCATTTCATCATAATGTTTTTGCCTCAGATCCAGTAAACCATGGACTGAAACCCCTAACCTATGAGCCAAATTAAACCTCTCCTCCTTTAAGTTGTAGGTGTCAGGTATTGTGTTTCAGAATGGGAAACTGACTAATACAGGGCTTACATACAGAGAACTAAAGAATGTCAACTTGGGAATGAGAAAAAGAATAGTCTTGAAGAAAGGAAAGCATGGGTCCTACATCTAACCATGTTCCAGGATGATAACAGTGTTGATTATCATTATCATAAGTTGCAGTACCAGCATGTAGAAACTCTGGAAACCTTATAAAAATCAGGCAGAATAAGTGATAACATGATACACAAAAAAAGAAAGCTCAAAAAACATAATGATGGTATAAAAAGTGGACATAAGCTCAGGTTATCTGGATGCCATGGGACTAATAAGAACTACCTAGTGAGCAACTGCCAATATGGCACGTATTCTGCTACCTTTAGAATAGTGCAGTAAGGCTATGTCTGCCAATTGTACCATCTCTCCTGCTAATGTGCTACTAATGTTGATAACAATAATAATAATAATTGATGTTTACTAAACTTTATCATGGGATTGATGAAAACACTGTATATTATTTTATGTAATCATGACACCTCTTTCTCTAGTGAAGCAGGTGATATTATTATTCTGATTTTGCAAATGAGGTAACTAAGGCTTAGAGATGTATTCGTGTTTCTTATCTAGCAACAGACAGCTAAAAGACCTATAGGGCCATAACTTGAAAGAAAGTTCTGTTCAATGGCAAAGCCCATACTCTGCTACTTTCAACTAATAAAGGGTGGTATGTAAAATAGTAGGCTCCATTGGGTTATATCAAGATTAAAGAATAGAAGTGAAGTGATGAAAATGGGAAGGTAGGAATGGAATAGTATGTTATTAGAAACTTTCGTTTAAGACAAGGTATTATCATTAAGACAAATCCTCATTCTAAACTTCTTGACAATAAAATAAAAAAAAATTGCAATATTCTTGAGAAATAGCTATCTTAGTTGGAAAAATCACTTTAAAATTTCATTTATTGAAACACTTTTTGTAAGCCATGCTTGTTATTTTGTGGGACAGTGGCACCAAGTTTCCTGTTTTGGAGAATTTATAGAGTAAATGTAGATAAGTAAATGGACAATATGGGTACAGTATAATTAGGTAAGCACTCATGCTTTCAGAACATGGAAGGAGAGGCCATAGGCTACTCTAGAGGGTCAAGACAGATTTCCAGGAAGAGGTGATTTCTGAGTTGAATAATGGGTGACCAATTAGATTTTCTAGGTGAAGAGTTGGTGGAAGAACATTCTAAGCGGAAAAGCCTAAGAGGAAAAGTCTGGATTTGAGAATGTGGCTCATTCTAAAACAAGGCAGAAGCAAGGTGTGAGATAAGTATGAGGAAGTAGGCAAGAAGCAGATTATAAAGAACTTTAAACATAATCCGAAAAGCTTTCATCTTACCCTAAAGACAGTAGAGGAGCATTGGAATGTCATAAGAGAATGACATAGTCAGGTTTTGGTTTTTGAGAAAAAGGTGACTTTGGAAATAGTGTGGAAAGGGAATAAAAATAGTAGAACAAAAATCCAATTAGAAGCATTTTATAGGAATCCAGATGAACTCAGGAGCTGGTAATGGATAGATAAAGGAATGAAAACATGAAAGACATCAAAGTGGTAAAATTTAGAGATCTGTCTAATTGTGAGGCTGAGAATGTGGAAAGTATTGGTGATTCCCAGGTTTCTCTCCAAGGTGATTGCAGATGTCATTCATTGAATGAATCAAAAAGAGCATCAGATGTGCCTGAGAGTTGGATCATTAACAGATATTAATGATGTTCTTAATTTGCACAACAGTGTGGCTCAGGAGAGAGCTTGGACCAAGATAAGTACTCGAGTGTACCTATCTGAATAGTACACTGAGTGTAGCTGAAACCATGTAAGTAGCTCCTGGTGAACTCAAACTGTCCTTTGAATAAGGAATATTGAAACACATGATAGAAAATTTTGCCCGAAATGATTTTACAGATGACATGAACTGTTGCTCACATTTATATTCTTACATTCACTTTCAGTTAAGGGTGGCAGTCCAATATTAAATCATAGTTGTGTAAAGATATCTCTCCTAGGGGCAAAACTAATATAATTTAGATATTCAGTTTTCTAGAGATCTAAAAATATTTAAAAATACCTGGCTGCCCATTAGAAACACTGTAGGTGCAACTGAAAAATTCCAAGTTGTTCCAATTCAATCTGGGAAGTCTCGTCTGTCTGTCCCCTCCCCCTCCCCCTGCCCTGTGAATATAAGTTCTCAGAGTAATTCTATCATGCAGCTAGAAAAAATTTTTGGCACATAGTCTCAGATAGGTTTTGGGCAAGAGCTCAAAAGCAAACAATTCAAGACTAGGTGAATCATACACTTTAAAGTGCAAGCATCTTGTTAGCAAAGGGAACGCTGTTATACGAAAACTAAATAGCCTGCCATATGTAGATGCTGAGTAAGATGGAAAGTATCCCTCTTCTACACTGAAGTTCTGGATGCAGAGGACCAAGATTTTTCTTTTATAATTTATTTTTATTTATTAGTAGTATATGTTTCCAAACATAGTAATTACATTTATGTTGGGGAATTGGTACATATAAATATCACATCTTGATCATTTTTACACCCTTCCCCACAGTCTGCATCTTCTCTTCTTTCCCATATCTGCTTCCCATCTCTACAAGTCTACTTCCCTGTTTCCTATTATCTTTCTTTTATTTTGCTCTTTAAATTATTTAGATTTGGGATTTCTCATGTAAGGGAAACCATGTACTATTTAATCTCCTGTGTCTGATTTATTTTCCTGAAAATGACTCATATTTATACTTCTTTATGGCTGTGTACATATACCTCATTATCTTGGTCCACTATTGTGTTGATGAATATATAGTCCACTTTTAAAATTAAGCTCTTGTGAATGGTGCTGCTATAAACATGAGTATGTTGTACCTATGGGTATCACTGTAACAATATGACTTCCACTCTTTCAGGAGATGTGCAGAAGAGGTATAACTAAGTCAAATGAAATTTCTATTTTTAGCTTTTTAAAATTAATTTTACTGGTACATTTTAGGTATACAATATAATGACATTCGTCATTGGAAATTTGCACCTTTACATAATCTCTCTTGGTTCTTATTTTTTCCCCATTCCCCTGCCTCCCTTGAACCACTCCATCCCTCCCTCTTTACAAAGACTTTATTTCCATTTTCTCATATTAATTCCATTCCCTTCTTTCCTTTCCCCTACCCCTCCCATTTCCCCTACCCCTTTGCCCCTTTTCTTCCTATTTCACATTATCTATTACACCTTTTATTTCTCATTTACGCTTTCAGTTTCTCACACCAGAGAAACTATTCAGAATTTACACGTGTGTCCTGTTTATTTCATTTAAGAGTATTACCTCAATGTGCATCTATTTAGCTATAAATGTCTTTAATTTCTCATTTTTATTGCTGAGTAGTACTCCATTTTTATTTTTTTAAAAGTCACATTTTCTTTGTCCAGTCTCCAGGTGATGGGCAATTGGGCTGTTTCCAAGTTTTACATATTACAAATAGTGCTGCTATGAACTTGGGTGCACATATATCACTGTGGTATGATTCTTTTAATTCTTTGAGGATGATACCCAGCAGGAATAGCTAGGTCAAATGGGACTTCCAGTCCTGGTTCTTTGAGGTTTCTCCATACTGATTTCCACAGTGCTTGCACCAGTCTACACTCCCACCAGCAGTGGAGCAGGGTTCCTCTTTCCCCACAGCCCCACCAGCATTTATTATTGGTTGATTTCATGATAGCAGCCATTCTTTCTGGGGTAAGGTGGAATCTCAGCATTGTTTTCATTTGCATCTCTTGAATGACCAGTGATGTTGAATAGTTTTTCATATGTTTATTTGCTATTTATACTTCTTTGTCTGAGAAATGTCTGTTCATTTCAAATAGGGCATTTTTGGATTAGATCTTTAAATTTGGGTGATCTGATTTTTTTAAGTTCTTTATAGAGTCTAGATAGTAGATCTTTGTCTGAGGAACATCACGTGAAAATTTTTTCCCACATTGTGGGTTGTCTCTTCACACTGTTGGTGGTTTCTCTCACTGTGCAGAAGCTTTTTACTAGGAAGAGATCCCATTTGTTGATTGTTAGTGCTAGTTCATGGGCAACTGAGGTTTTGTTCATAAAATCTTGTCCTACACCAATGTCTTCAAGAGTTCTACTTAATCTCTCTTCCAGCAGGTTCAACGTTTTGTTTTAATATTTAGATCTTTAATCTGTTTTGATTTTAGTTTAGTGCATGGTGAGAGACATAGGTCTAATTTTATTCGTTGGCAAGTTGAAATCCAATTTTTCCAGCACCATTTATTAAAGAGGTGAGGGTGCACTGCAGTGAGGGTGTTTGGTTCCTTTCTTGAAGATGAGGTGGCTGAGTGTGCCTGGAGTTGATTCTACATCCATTAATCTATTCCACTGGCCCTCAGGTCAGGTTTTTTTTTTTTGCCAATAGTATGCTGTTTTTATCACAGTAACTTTGTAGTATAGTTTCAAGTTGGGGGTTTTGATACCCCCTGCCATGCCTCTGTTGCCTAGAATTGCTTTTGTTATTCTAGGTCTCTTCTTGTTTAAAATGAATTTTTGCATTGTTTTCTCAAGGTCCGTGAAGTATGCTGCTGGGATTACAATTGGGATTGCATTGAATCTATATAGGAGTTTTGGAAGTTTGGCCATTTTCACTATGTTGATTCTTCCTACCCAGGAGCGAGGAATGTCTTTCCATTTTCTGATATCATCTTCAATATCACTTTTCAGAGTGGTATAGTTTTCAGAAGAGGTCTTTTATTTCTTTTCTTAGGTTGATTCCTAGGTCTTTCAGTTTTTTGGATGCTATTGTGAAAGGAATTGTTTGCCCTATTTCTCTCTCAGTGAGTCTATTGTTCATGTAGAGGAAAGCTATTGATTTTGTATGTTGACCTTGTATCCAGCTACTTTACTGAATTTGGTTATTAACTCTAGAAGACTTTTGGTGGAGTTCTTGGAGTCTTCTATATAGAGTATCATGTCATCTGCAAATAATAACAATATGATGTCTTCATTTCCTATCTTTATTCCTTTTATTTCTTTCTCTTGTCTAATTGCTGTGGCTAATATTTCCAAAACTATATTGAACAGGAGTGGTGATAGTGGTCATCCTTGTCTTGGTCCTGATTTAGTATGAAGTATTTCAGTTTTTGACCATTTAGTATGATATTGGCTGTTGGTTTTTCATAGATGGCTTTTATCAGATTGAGGTAGAGAAAGTCTATTCCAAGATTTTGTAAAATTTTTATCATAAATGCATGTTGGCTTTTGTTAAATGCTTTTTCTGCATCTATTGAGATGATCATATGGTTTTTGTCCTTGGCTTTATTCATATAGCATATTACATTTATGGATTTGCATATATTGAACCATCCCTGCATCCCTGGGATGAATCCCACTTGATCAGGGTGTATGATCTTCTTGATGATCTTCTGCATTCTGTTTGCCAGTTTCTTATGAAGGATTTTTGCATCTATGTTCCTTAGTGAGATTGGCCTATAGTTCTCTTTTTCAGTTGGGTCTTTCTCTGCTTTGGGGATCAAGGTGATGCTTGCTTCCAGGAATGAATTTGGGAGTATTGCTTCCCTTTCAATTTCATTGAAGAGTTTCAACAGTAGTGGCAGCAGTTCCTCTCTAAATGTCTTGTAGAATTCAGCAGTGAAGCCATCAGGACCCGGGCTTTACTTAGTTGATAAGTTTTTAATTACATTTTCAATTTCATTGGTTGCTATTGGGTTGTTCAGAATTTTTATGTCTTCTTCGTTCAACTTTGGTAATTCATATGTATCTAGGAATCTGTCCATTTCTTCTGTGTTGTCCATCTTATTGGCGTATAGGTTCTTGAAGTAGGTATTGATGATCCTCTGGATTTCTCCTGGGTCTGTTGTAATTTCATCCTTTTCATTCCTAATTGCATAGATTTGGGCCTTTTCTTTCCTTTTTCTGACAAGGTTGGCTAAAGGTTTTGTCAATTTTGTTGATTCTTTTGAAGAACCAACTCTTGGCTTCATTGATTTCTTTGTATCATTCTCTTAGTCTCCACTGCATCGATTTCTGCTCTGATCTTTATAATTTCCTCCCTTGTATGAGCTTTGGGTTTGTCCTGCTCTTCTTTTTCTAGAAGCTTGAGGTTCAGCATCAGGTTGTTTAATTGGGCTCGCCCTGTTTTCCTAATATGTGTATTCACAGCTATGAATTTCCCTTGTTAGACTGCTTTCATTGTGTCCCATCGACTCCGATGTGTTGTATTGTCATTGTCATTTAATTGAAGGAACTGTCTGATTTCTTCTTTAATTTCCTCTGTGACCCATTGGTTATTCAGAAGTGTGTTGTTCACTTTCCATGTGTTTCTGAAATTCCTGTGGTTTCTTTTGTTATTGATCTCCAATTTCATCACACTGTAGTCTGATAATTTACAGGGGATAACTTCAATTCCTTTGCATTTACTTAAATATGATCTATGAGTGAGTATGTGGTCTATTTTGGAGAATGACCCATGTGTAGCTGAAAAGAATGTGTATTCTGAGTTTGTGGGGTGGAGCGCTCGATAAACATCTGTTAAGTTCATTTGTTCAAGAGTTTGATTGAATTCTATTATTTCATTGTTTAGTTTTTTCCTAGTTGATCTATTTGTGACAGTGGGGTATTGAGGTCCACCACTATTATTGTATTAGTGATTATTCGATTTTTCATGTCCATTAGTATTTGTTTGATATAGTTGGGCACACTAGTATTTGGTGCATATATGTTTATGATTGGCATCTCTTCTTCTTAGCTTGTTCCTCTTACAAGGATATATTATCCTTCTTTGTCTTTCTTAATCAGTATTGGTTTGAAACCCAGTTGATCTCCAAAGAGGATAGCTACTCCTGCTTTTTTTAGGGTTCTTGTCACATGGAGTATTGTTTTCCACCCTTTAACTTTCAGTCTATGAGTTTGATTTTGAATTAAGTGTGTTTCTTGTATGAAGCACATTGTTAGATCTTGCTTCTTGACCCATTCTGCCAGTCTATTTCTTTTGATTGGTGAATTGAGAACATTAACATTGATTGTTATAACTGAAACATATTGGCTTATCATTGTCATGACTTTTTCATTTGTTGAATTCTCCCCCTTTGTTTTTGATTTCTTTTTTTTTTTTTTTTTGCTTAAATTCTTTTATTGGTACATTTTAGATATACAATATGTTTACATTTATCATCGGGTGTTTGTACCTGTACATGATGTATCTTGGTTCTTATTTTTTCCCCATTACCTGTGCACCCTTCATCCCTCCATCCTTCTCTATTTACATAGACTTCGTTTCTATTTCTTTTTCTTTTCTCATAATTTTTCCTTTCCATTCTTCCTTTCCCCATCTCCTCCCAACACCCCTACACCTTTGAACCTTTTCCTATTTTGGAGTATGAATTATTAATTATTAATCCTTTTAATCCTTATTTAGACTTTCAGTTTCTCACACTAGAGAAACTATTCAGTATTTACACATGTGTCCTATTTATTTCACTTAAGAGTATGGCCTCAATATGCATCCCTTTAGCTACAAATTGCTCTAGTTTCTCCTTCTTTATGGCTAAGTAGTACTTCATTTTTTAAAAAAATCCCACATCTTCTTTATCTAGTTTCTAGTTGATGGGCACTTGGGCTGTTTCCAAGCTTTAGCTATTGCAAACTGTGCCACTATAAACATGGGTGCACATATATCTCTGTGGTATGATTTTTTAAATTCTTTTGGGAAAATAACCAGCAGGGGAATAGCTGGGTCAAATGGGACCTCCAGTCCTAGTTCTTTGAGGTATCTCCACACTGATTTCAATAGTGGTCACACCAGTGTGCACTCCCACCAACAATGGAGAAAGGTTCCTTTCTCTCCACACCCCTGCCAGCATTTGTTATTGGTTGATTTCTTGATAGTAGCCATTCTTTCTGGGGTGAGGTGGAATCTCAGTCTTATTTTCATCTGCATCTTTTCATTGACCAGTGATGTTGAACATTTTTTCATGTTTATTTGCTGCTTTTACTTCTTTGTCTGAGAAATGTCTGTTCACTTCAGATGCCCATTTTTGAATTGGGTCTTCGAATTTGGGGGTCTGATTTTTTTCAGTTCTTTATATATTCTATGTAATAGCTCTTTGTCTGAGTTATAGCTGCTAAAAAATTTTTCCCACATTGTAGGATATCTGTTAACTCTGTTGCTGGTTTCTCTTGTAGTGCAGAAGCTTTTTAATAAGATGAAATCCCAGCTGTTGATTCTTTCTGCTAGTTCCTGTGCTATTGAGGTTTTGTTTATTAAGTCTTTTCCTATGCCAATATCTTCAAGAGTTCTACCTAACTTATCTCCAGCAAGTTTAGTGTTTCTGTCTTAATATTTAGATCTTTAATCCAGTTCAATCTTAGTTTAGTGCATGGTGGTAGATATGGGTCTAGTTTTAATCTCTGGCAGGTTGAAATCCAGTTTCTCCAACACCATTTATTAAGTAGGCTATCTTTCCTCCAATGAGGGTGGTTGGCTCCCTTGTCAAAGATAACTTGGCTGAGTATGTCTGAAGTTGTTTCTGTGTCTTCTAATCTATTCAACTGATCCTCGGGTCTGTTTTTTTGCCAGTACCATGCTGTTTGTATCATAGTAGCTTTGTTGTATAGCATCAAGTTGGGGATTGTGATACCCCCAGCCATGTCTCTGTTTCCCAGAATTGCTTTTGCTATTCTAGATGTCTTCTGGTTCCAAATTAATTTTTGAATTGTTTTCTCTAGTTCTGTGAAGTATATTGTTGGAATTTCAATTGACATTGCATTAAATCTATATAGTAGTTTTGGAAGTATAGCCATTTTCACTATATTGGTTCTTCCTACCCAGGAACAAAGGATGTCTTTCCACTTTCTTATATCCTCCTCAATCTCCTTTTGAACAGGAGTGGTGATAGGGGCCATCCTTGTCTTGTTACTGATTTTAGCGCGAACATTTTCAGTTTTTGACCATTTAGTATGATGTTGGCTGTTGGTTTTTCATAGATAGCCTTAATCAGGTTGAGATAACGACCTTCTATTCCAATTTTCTGTAGCGTTTTTATCATGAATGGGTGTTGGATTTTGTCAAATGCCTTTTCTGCATCTATTGAGATGATCATATGGTTTTTGTTCTTGACTCTATTAATATAGTGTATTACATTTATTGATTTATGAATATTGAACCATCCTTGCATCCCTGGGATAAATCCAACTTGGTCAGTGTGTATGATCCCCCCCCCCCCCCGGTAATCAGGATCGAACTTGGGTCCTTGCACTTGGGCAGCAGGCAGCAAAACCACTGAGCTAAATCCCTGGCCTGTGTGTGATCTTCTTGATGACCCTCTGTATTCTGTTTGTCAGTATCTTGTTGAGGATTTTTGCATCTATATTCATTATGGAGATTTGCCTGTAGTTCTCTTTTTGGGTTGGGTCTTTCCCTGGTTTTGGAATCAAAGTAACACTTGCTTCCAGGAATGAATTTGGAAGCCTTGCTTCCCTTTCAGTTCCCTTGATGAGTCTAAAGAGTAATGGCATTAGTTCTTCTTTAAATGTCTTGTAGAATTCAACAGTGAAGCCATCAGGACCTGGGCTTTTCTTCGTTGGTAAATTTTTTATTACATTTTCAATTTCACTCATTGTAATTGGGGTGTTTAGAATTTCTATATCTTCTTCATTTAACTTTGGCAATTCATATGTATCTAGGAATCTGTCCATTTCTTCTGTGTTTTCCATTTTATTAGAGTACAGGTTCTCGAGGTAGGTATTGATGATCCTCTGGATTTCTGCTGGGTCTGTTGTGACATCCCCTTTTTCATTCTTAATTGCATGGATTTGAGCCTTATGTTTCTTTTTTTTTATCAGTTTGGCTAAAGGTTTATCAACTTTATTTATTCTTTCAAAAAACCAACTTTTTGATTCATTAATTTTTTTGTATTGTTCTCTTAGTCTCCATTGCATTGATTTCTGCTCTATCTTTATAATTTCCTCTCTTGTACGAGCTTTAGGTTTGTTATTCTCTTCTTTTTCTAGGAGTTTGAGGTTCTGCATTAGGTTATTTATCTGAGTTTTCTCTGTTTTCCTAATATGAGCATTCAGTGCTATGAATTTCCTGCGTGGAACTGCTTTCATTGTGTCCCATAGATTCCTGTATGTTGTACTAGCATTATCATTTACTTGTACAAACTGTCTAATTTCTTCTTTAATTTCCTCTATGACCCATTGGTTGTTCAGGAGGGTGTTATTCAATTTCCAGGTGTTTGTTGGAGTTTTGCAGTTTCTCATTATTGATCTTCAATTTTATTGAACTATGGTCTAATAACATACAGGGGGCAATTTCAATTCTTTTACATTGACTTAGACATGTCCTATGAGCTAGCACGTGGTCTATTTTGGAGAATGACCCATGGGCAGCTGAAAAGAATGTGTATTCTGGTTTTGTGGGGTGGAACACTCTGTAAATATCTATTAAGTCCATTTGTTCAATAGCTTGGTTCAGTTCTTGAATTTCGTTGTTAATTTTTTGTCTAGATGATCTATTTGTGATAGTGAGGTATTGAGATCCCCCACTACAATTCCATTAGTGCTTTGGTTTTTCATGTCCATTAATATTTGTTTTGTATAGTTGGGGGGCATTCGTATTTGGTGCATATATATTTAGGATTGCCATCTCTTCCTCTTGGATTGTTCCCTTCACAAGGATGTAGTGACCATCTTTGTCTCTCTTAATTAGTTTTGGTTTGAAATCTACTTTGTCTGCAAATAAGATTGCTACCCCTGCTTTTTTCTGGGATCCTATCACATGGAGAGCCATTTTCCATCCTTTTACTTTCAGTCTATGAATTTCTTTTTAAGTTAGGTGTGTTTCTTGTATACAGCATATTGCTGGATTTTGCTTCTTAATCCATTCTGTCAGTTTACTTCTTTTGATTGGTGAATTGAGGCCATTAACATTGACAGTTATAATTGATAGATATTAACTCATCCTTGTCATGATGTTTTACTGTTGTTGGCTCTTATTTCTTTTCCCCCCTTTCCCTTTAGTTTCCTACTTGCCTTGTGGCTTCCCTCTGTTGAGCCTCATGGAGTTGTGACCTTCATTGCCTTTTTCTAGGATATTGCTTAGAATTGTTTGGAGTGCTGGTTTGGTGTTCATGAAATTTCTCAGGTGTTGTTTGTCATGGAAGTATCTAATTTTCCCATCGATTTTGAAAGACAATTTTTCAGGATACAACAGTCTAAGTTGGAAGTTATTTTCTTTTAGGGGATGAAATACTTCACTCCAGGCTCTCCTTGATTTGAGGGTTTGTGTTGAGAAGTCTGTTGTGATTCTTATTGGCTTTCCTTTGTAGGTGATTTGTTTCTTTTCTCTAACTGCCTGTAGGATTTTGTTCTTCTGTTGGGTTTCTGGGATTTTGACTATTATATGTCTAGGTGCAGATTTTTTTTTATTGTGGTTAGGTGGAGTTCTATATGCCTCACTTATCTGTATGGCCAATTCTCCCCTCTGTCTTGGAAGTTTTCTACTATTACTTCTGTGAACAGTTTTTTTTATGTCAGTTGTACTTTCTCCTGTTTTCTCATGGACTCCTATTAGTCTTATGTTATTCTTCTTTGCATCATCTAGCAGATGCTGAATTGATTTTTCATGGTCCCTTACTATTTTTAAGAAATCTCTGTTTTCATGGTCCTTCACCACAATCCTGTCTTCTATATCTGATATTCTATCTTCAGATTCTCTTAATCTGCTAAGCATGCTTTCAATGGAGTTTTTAATCTCCTGAATATCTGTTTGAATCTGTTTCATGAATTCCATTTCTTTCTTATGTTGGGCGATCATGGTTTCCATTTCTTTCTTATGCTGGACATTCATGGCTTCCAGCATTTTTCTGGGCTCATCTATTTTTTTTTATCAGTTTCTCTTCTAGAGCCTCTAATCATGTCTTTCACTCTGCTCACCATCTCTTTAGTTATCTGGGAGATTATTTCTGTTTTGAATTTTTCTAGAGCCTCATTCATCTGTTTTGTTACTTCTTGTGCTATCAGTTCAGGGTGTCCAGGTGGTTGATTATCAGACTTTTCCACCTCATTGCCCCAGAATTTGCCTTTTGGGGAGTGAAATTTTGAGTTTGTGACTTGCTTAAATGTCTTCACATTTTTGTTTTTGGTACTGTCCTTGGTTTAGTTCTTGGGTTGATATTTTGAAGTTGCTTATTGTAAGTATCTTTGTTGATGTATTTAGAACCATTATGGAATGGTTGCTTCTCAGAGGTGTCTTCCAGGTATAGCTGGTCTTTAGGTTTTGAGTCTCTAATGGCTCTGAGGTATCTCATTTTCATCATACCAGGAAGGACAACTGATTAGATCAATTGCAACACCTCAGCCCAAGTGATACAATCAGCAACACCATAGCATCAAATACATTTTAGAGAATGGCAATTTGTGGTAGTTATTATTAAAAATGAAGGGTCTCCTTCAGGGTATGTCTCTGCTGTCACAATAGACAACATGGGCAGCAGTGTGCAGTTATAATCAATGAGTCTCAGTAAGCTAGTCCCAGACCCATGAGATTCAGGCAGATTTCTGGCTACAAGTCCCAAGTTGAGCTCCATGTCCTCATGCAGGGTTGCACTCTGCAAGGTTCTACTGCAGGTTTCAGCTGCCTTTCCCCTGAAGAAAGTCCAGGTTCTGATGGGAGCTGATGATCCCTCTAACTTACCAAGCATGGTGGTCTGGTGTGCTCTTATTGTAGAGATTCTCTTCAGTTTTCCAGTGGGCTTCTTTTCATCAGGGAGCCTGAGAGAGGCCCTCTCTCTGTTGTTCACTCTGCAGCTCAGGACAATGGCTTTTATGTCCCCCTGTGCCTCTGCATTGTGGAACCAAGTAGCTGCACAGCCAAAAGTCCAGAGGTGGGGGGGGCTGTTGTTGGAGCTGCCCTTGCTGCCAAGCTGGTGGCTGGTGGGCATGCCTGGGGGGTTCTTCCTCACCCTGGCTTGATCGCAAGCCTGTCTTTGTCACAAGCCTGTCTTGGTCGCAAGCTGGTGGAGCAAGCTGGAGGAATCAGGTCCCAGTGAGCTTGCAACTGCTCCACCCCACTTGGCTCCACTTGGCCCCTCTCAGCCAAGCTGGCAGCTGGTGGGTATGCCCAGGGGGGTCCTCCTCACCCTACCTTGGTCACAAGCCTGTCTTGGTCTCAACCTGGTGGAGCCTGTGTTTAATTTCTTGTCATGCCAGACAGATTCATTCTGCTGAGCTTCCTGCAGTTGGGATCCTTGTTGTCTTTTCCTAGGATATTGTCTAAAATTTTTGGAGTGCTGGATTTTTATTCATGGAGTTCCTAAGGTGCTCTTTTTTCTGAAATTATCTTATTTCTCCTTCAATTTTGAAAGCTAGTTTGGCAGGGTACATCAATCTGGGTTGAAGGTTGTTTTCCTTTAGGGCTTGAAATATGTCATTCCAAGCTCTTCTTGCCTTGAGGGTTTGCACTGAGAAGTCTGCTGTGATTCTGATGAGCTTTCCTTTGTATGTGATTTGTTTTTTTTCTCTAACTGCTTGTAGAATTTTGTTCTTCTGTTGGGGTTCTGGAATCATAACAAATGTATGCCTATGTGTAAATGTTTTTTGATCAAGGCTAGTTGGAGTCCTATATGCCTCACTTATCTGTATGTCAAGTTCTTTTCCCCTGCTTTGGAAGTTTTCTGCCATCACTTCTGTGAGCAGTTTTTTTATGTCGCCCACACTCTCTCCTGTTTCTTCATTGACTCCAATCAGTCTTATATTACTCTTCTTTGCATAGTCTAGCATCTGCTGGATTGATGTCTCATGATCCCTTACTATTTTAAAGAAATTTTTCTTTTCCTTCTCACTAGTTGCAATCTTATCTTCTATATCTGAAATTCTGTCCTCACATTGGCTCATTCTGCTGCATAAACTTTCAATGGAGTTTTTAATCTCCTGGAAATCTGTTTGCATACATTTTATTCCATTTGTTTCCTGTGTTGTGATTCCAGCATGTTTCTCAGCTCCTCTATTTTTTTTTTATCTGTGTCCTCTCTAGATTTATTAATCATATCTTGCAGTATGGGCACAATCTCTGCTGTTATCTGAAAAATTATTTCTGATTTCATTTTTTCCAGATCCTCTTTCTTTGCCAGTTCAAAGAGTCCAGGTGATTGAGTATCAGAGTGTTCCATCTCATTTCCCTTTGGGGTTGCTTTGGGTGATCTGGGAGTCTGGTTTTGAGACTTGTTTAAGTGTCTTCTCATTTCAACAGTGGGTGTGGGGATGTGTGCTCTTGGTGCCCACCTGGCTCACCTCCTAGGTGCTGGGGGCAGTGTTATGGCATCCCAAGAAGGTTCACCTCCTCCTGGCTTAGGGCAGTTCTCCTCCTTGGCACTGGGGGTGTTTGTAGGGCAGCCTGGGAGGTTCACTTCCTCTGTGCTGGGGGCAGCTCTGCTCCTCCTATTTTTAGCTTTTTTGGGGGAATTGCCAGACTGATTTCCATAGTGGTTGCATTTCTTTACATTACCACTAACATGGTTTAAGTTCCTTTTTCCCACAATTTCATCAGCATTTGTTGCTTTTTGAGTCCTTGATGATGGGTATTCTAACTGGAGGAAGATGGAATCTGTGTTGTTTCAATTTGTGTTTTTCTAATAGCCAAAGATGCTGAACATTTTTCATGTACTTGTGAGCCATTTGTATTTCTTTTGAGAAGTGTCTATTCATTTGAATTGCCCATTTTTAATTGGATCTTTTATTGGGGGGGGTTCCAGATTTTCTGAGTTCTTTATATATTCTAGATATTAGTCCTCTGATTGAGGAGTAGGTGGCAAATACTTTTTTCCATTCTGTACTTTGTCTCTTCACTCTGTTGGTTATTTCCTTTGGCAATCAGAAGCTTTTTAATTTGATATAATCCCATTTGTTGATTCTTGGTATCATATTTCGTGCAATTGGGATTTTGTTCAGAAAGACCTTACCTATGTCTATATCTTTAAGATTTTACCTATTTTATTTTCCAGCAGATTCAGTATTTCTGTTTTATATCTAGGTCCTTGATCTATTTAATTTAACTTTATGACATGGTGAGAAATATGAGTCCAGATTCATTCTTCTACATGTGGATAACCAGCTTTTCTGGCATCATTTGTTAAAGAGTCCTTCTTTCCTTCAGAGTATGTGTTTTTGGCCCCTTTATCAAAAATCATATGGATGAAAGTGCATAAGGTTGTTCCTGCATTCTTAATTCTATTCCATTGGTTAACATGTCTATTTTTCTGCCAGTATCATGCTGTTTTTGTTACTAAGGATTCGTAGTAAAATTTGAAATCTGGGTCTGAGATGCCTCCTGCTTTTCCCTTTTTGTCCAGGATTATTTTGGTTATTCTAGGTTTCTTCTGGTTCCATACAAAATTTAGGACTTTTTTTCTAGTTCTTTGAAGAATTCTATTGGTATTTTGATTGCAATTGGATTAAATCTATGTGTCAGTTTGGGAATTATGGCCATTTTTATAATATTGATTCTACCTATCCAGAAACAGGAGATATCTTCATTTCTTTTTTTTCTGAGACGTGGTCTCAGTATGTAATCCAGGCTGGTCTTGAACTCATTATGTAGCCCAGGCTGACCTCAAATGTGCAGTGATCTTCCTGCCTCAGCCTCCCAATGTCTTGAATTACAGACATGCAACATTATACCTAGCTTGATTTTCTAATGTCCTCTTCAATCTGTTTTTTCAGAGTACTATAATTTTCATTATTGAGGTTTTTCACCTCTATGCTCAGGTTAATTCCTAGGTATTTAATGTTTTTTAGGTCACCATGTGTGGGGGGCCTTGCCCCCCCGCTAGAACTCTTGAGTGCCTTTTACGGACATATCCGGGCCTGCTGCAAATCTACCCGGCAACAAGGAAGTAGCCCCAGTACCCTCCTCTTGCTCCTCCCCTCTAGCCCTATGGTATATATGTTGTAGCAGCTTCCGCAATAAACGAGACTTGATCAGAAACCTGTCTTGTCTCCATCTCTCGTGTCCCCTGTCCTTTGTCATTCTCACCCCCCCTCTAGGGTCTCCGTTGACTTACCCGCGGGCCGGGACAACCATGAATGGGATTGTTTTTGTGATTTCTTTCTAGATGTGTTCATTGTTCGAATGCTAATGATTTTTGTGTATTGATTTTGTATTTTGCCACTTTGCTAAATTTATTAGTTCCAACAGTCTTCTGGTGGAGTTTTTGAATATTCTATGTAAAGAATCATGTCACTTACAAATAAGGACAGTTTTTCTTCTCCTTTTTTATTCAGATCCCTTTTATTTCTTTCTTTGGCCTAATCGTTCTGGCTAAAGTTTCATGTATTATATTGAACAGGAGTGATAAGAGTGAACATTTTTCCCCTCATTTTATAAGGAATGCTTTCAGTTTTTCCCCATTTAGTATGATGTTGGCAATGGCTTTGTCAAAAATAGCTTTTATCAGTTTAAAGTGAGATCTTTTTATATTTATTTTTGTCAGAGATTTTATCATCAATGAATATTAGAATTTGTCAAAGGCTTTTTTTTACATCTATTGAGATGATCACATGATTTTTATGTGCATAAAAATACACATACTTCTGTTTATGCTGTGTATTTCCTTTATTTATTATCTGTGTTGAACCATTCTTGCATCCCAGGAATGAAGTTGACTTGTCATAATATATGGACATTTTTAATGATTTGTGGCATTTTGTTTGCAAATATCTTGTTGAGGATTTTGTATGTATATTCATTAAGGAAATTGTCTGGTAGTTTTCTTTTTTGTTGAGTCTTTGTCCAGTCTTGTCATCAGGGAAATTCTTGCTTCCAGGAATGAATTTTTCAGTCTTCTTTCCCTTTCAATTTCATGGAAGAGCTCGAGAAGTTCTGACAATAGTTTTTCCCAGAAGTTCTGGCAGAATTCAGCAGTGAATCCATTTGGTCCTGGGCTTTCTTTTAAGTTAGTAGGGATTTTATTCCTGACTCTATTTCATTGCCAATTATGAGTCTATTCAGGTTTCATATATCTTTTTGGTCCAATATTGGTGATTTATACATGTCTAGAAATGTATCCATTTCTTCTAGATCCATGATGGCAAACCTATGGCACACATGCTGCAGTGAGAACACAGAGCCCTCTCTGCAATGATGTCATGTCAAAATTTCTGTGATTTCTACTTTAATTCCATTACAACCTGATAGTATACAAGAGATTATTTTAATTATTTTGTATTTATTTAAGCAGGTGTTATGGCTTAAGATATAGTCTATTTTAGAGAAGGTTTCCATGTATTGCTGAGAAAGAATTTGCATTCTGTTGTTGGATGAAACACTTTGTAGGTATTTGTTAAGTCCATTTGATTAACTCTGATATTTCTTTGTTGATTTATTTTTGGATGTGGTTAACCTATTTGTGATAGTAGGGTGTTTAAATCCCCCATGATTGTATTGGTGCCTATCTGTTCTTTTATGTCCAATAATTGTTTTATGAAATTGGGTGCACATATATATTTATATATATTTTCAATTATTATCTCTTCCTGTTGAATTATTCCTTTTACCAGTATATAGTGAACTTCTTTGTTTGTTTTGATCAGTTTTGGTTTGAGGTTCACTTTGTCTAAAAATAGGATAGCCACTTCTGCTTGCTTTTGGGCTGTAGTTGCACTGAATATCATTTTCTATCCTTTCATTTTCAGTCTGTGTGTTTCTTTGTGGATGATGTGTGTCTCTTGCAGGCAACATATATTTGGATTTTTTTTCTTGATCCAATCTGCCAGTTGATATCTTTTTATTGAGAAGTTATGTCCATTTATCTCAAGTACTATTATTGAAAACTATTTACTTAATCCTGTCATTTCATTTTTTTTCCAGTGTGGATTCTTTATTTTTTTCCTTTGGTTTAACTGCTCTCTAAGATGCATTTTTTTCTCTTGTCTCTGTGGTGGTGTTAGCCTCACTGTCTCATTTAGAATTCCTTTGAGTATTTTCTGCAATGCTGGTTTGGTGGTTATGAATTTCTTTAGATTGTTTTTATAATTGAAAGTCTTAATTTCTCCATCAATTCTGAGAAATAATTTTGCAGGATATGGTAATCTCGGATGGCAATTATTTTCTTTTAGGGCTTAGAAAACTGTGCTTCATGCTCTCCTCAACTTTAATATTTGTGTAGCAAAAATCTGCTGTTATTCTGATAAGCTTGCCTTTGTATTATTTTTTTATGAAACACCTTTTAGTACTTTCTTGTTGTGCTGAATTTCTGGGATTTTGACTATGATGTATCATGCAGCAGTTCTTTTCTGACCATGGTTACTTGGGGTTCTATGTGATTCATTTACCTGGATATTGAATTCTTTCCCTAGATTTGGAAATTTTTCTGCCATGATTTCAGTGAATAAATTTTTATACCCTTGGTTTCATGTTCTAATCTTTCATTAGCTCCTATAATTCTTAGGTTGCTTTTTCTGAAACCATCTAGAAGCTGTTGGATTAAGCTTCCATGGTATCTTGTTTTCAGGATATCATTGAGTGCATGATCTACTACATCAACCTTGTCTTAAAATCCTGATGGTGTTTCCTCAGACTGGTTGTTCCTGCTGCCCATTCTTTCAATTGACTTTTTCATATGCAGGATTTCTACTTAATTGCTTTCACAATCTCTAGTTTGGTCATTCATATCTAACTCTCTGTTCTTTAATTCAATCAGCTTTTTGTGTCTTCGTTGAACTTGTTGAACATTTCATTAATTAACTCATTTGTCTCTTTATTACATCTTTGAGCTCAGCTCACTGAACATTTTCTGTATATGCTTAGTAATTTCTTCTTTAATCTCTTCAAACATTTTAGCTATTTGTTTTTTGAGTTATTTGCCTGAAACTTCCTCCACTTCAGTGCCTATGAGATCAGCTTTTTTGGGGAGTTGAGAGGGAGTTGGGATGCCTTGGTACTTTGTTTCCTCATGTTTCTATTGTTTTTGTGATGAGTACTGAAAATCATTTAGGATAAAAATCTCTGTCACCACTGTGGGTATCTCTTTAATTACATATGTCACCCTGTGATTTGATCTTAGCTTTGGTTATGTTTTGATATTCAGGCATACTCAAGGTAGTAGGATCAGTCCTGGTTGTTACAAATCACAAAAGTAAAGAGTACTCTCAGTCCTATTAATACTTCAGTCAGAATTCAAGCAGTGTGCTCTTCCCCTTAGTTTAAGTATAAAGAAACCTTGTAGCATTTGTGGGGGGCTAAGTGCCAATGCTCTATGGTTGTGACAGGTAGGTTGGGTATATAAACTGGTGCTTGAGCTGGTCCCCCTCAAACTACATGTTCTCTTGACTACTGATGAGTGGAAGAGCTGGGGCATCTGGACAGTCCACCAAGACAGCTTCTCATTTTTCTGCAGGAAGAAGTGTACTGGGTTTCAACTCTGTTCCTGTGGTCATGACTAGCTTGAGGTTTTTGCCTTTGTTTTATTACAGGACATCTTCAATTGTATCAGAGGGAAGAAGGGTAGAGCTGGATTGGTTAAGTGCCCATATTTCTGCTGAGCTCTGGAGGTGCTTCCTTGATCTCTGTTCCCTTCTCTCTGCAATAATCCACACAGCTGCTTATGTCTGCTCTTTCTATGCCTCTCTGGTTGAGTGTACTGTGCAAAACCTTCTGACCACATCAATTCTCTCTGGCTTTCCACCCATGCCAAATTCTGTCTGTGCCTTACAGTGAGCAGCCAGCCCCAAATTCAGTAACATTTTGAGATCAGCGAAAGAGGCCCTGATGCTTGGAGTTCAGCAGCATTTGGGAAGGAACTCACATAGGTGGAGAGCTCAGCAGTTTTTGGTGGGTGGTGGGCGTGACCCTGCACAGGTGCTGAACTCTACAATATTTGGAGGGCAGGCAGTGGGCAGGATACCACATGAGCACAGAGTTCAGCAGCATTTGGGGGCATGTTAAGAGAGTATCCACTTTGGCACTGCTCCAGTGTCTTTTCTGTACTCCTAGATCACAACAGTCACAATCACTGCTTCCTCCTGTGGCTCACTATCCTACAACCCTGTCCTTGTTCCTTTCTGACCTGGGCTCACAAGTCTTGATTCAGTAATTATCTTCTGAGAATTGTCTGGCTTATGCTTTCCTTAGTGCCCTGATCTGAGGAAGCCCTCTCTTTCAAGTATCTCACTCACTGCACTCTTTCCCCCAGGAGGAAGAAAAGACAAAGACGCACTGGGAACAAGGCTATTGCGCTTCACAGAAGACTGGGAGCTGCTGCAGCATTTGGCTTCTTCCCTGGGGGTTAGATCTTTTCCTAGGGTGGGGTGTTCACTGGCCCTGGGATGTAAGCAGTGCCAGGACTGAAAGTCAGCCCTGATTCTTTTCCTAAACATTGGCTACTGGAATTTGTCTGTTGGGCTTCTTCAAGTTGTCTTCCTTATGTATAAGTTTTTGTTCACCCCTCATTGCTGAGTACCTGTGGATCTTGGTAAGTTTCTTTTTCTTTCTTTTCTTTTCTTTTTATTAAATTTTTTTATTGGTACATTGTAGGTATACAACACAATTACATTTCTCATTGGGAATTGGACCTTTACATAATGCATCTTGGTTCTTATTTTTTCCCCATTCCTAGCCCTCCCTTCATGCCCTCCACCCTTCCCTATGCACAAAGACTTTATTTCCATTTTTTCCATTTCTCAGCATTTTTCCTTTCCCTTCTTTCCTTTCCCCTGCCCCTCCCACTACCCCTACCCCTTTGGGCCTTTTCTTCCTATTTTGCATTACTGATTATTCATTCTAATCATTGGTACATTTTAGGTATACAATATAAGGACATTCATCATTGGAAATTTGCACCTTTACATAGTCTCTCTTGGTTCTTATTTTTCACCCTTGCCCAGCCCTCCCTTCAACCCCTCCAGTCCTCCCTATTTACAAAGATTTTGTTCCTATTTTTCCATTTTCTCATATTAGTCCCATTCCCTTCTATCCTTTCCCCTAGCCCTCCCACTTCCTTCCCCTTTGCCCCTTTTCTTCCTATTTCACATTACCTATTATACATTTAGTCCTTATTTACACTTTCAGTATCTTACACCAGAGAAACTATTTGGTATTTATACATGTGTGTCCTATTTATTTCACTTAAGAGTATTGCCTTAATGTGCATCCACTTAGCTATAAATGTCTCTAATTTCTCATTTTTATGGCTGAGTAGTACTCCATTTTATTAAAAACCCCACATTTTCTTTATCCAGTCTCCAGTTGATGGGCATTTGGGCTGTTTCCAAGTTTTAGCTATTACAAATTGTGCTGCTATGAACATGGGCGCACATATATCAGTGTGGTATGATTCTTTTAATTCTTTGGGGAAGATCCCCAGCAGTGGAATAGTGGGGTCAAATGGGACTTCCAGTCCCAGTTCTTTGAGATATCTCCATACTGATTTCCACAGTGGTTGCACCAGTCTACACTCCCACCAGCAGTGGAGCAGGGTTCCTCTTTCCCCACAGCCCAGCCAGAATTTGTTTTTGGTTGATTTCATGATAGCAGCCATTCTTTCTGGAGTGAAGTGGAATCTCAGCATTGTTTTCATTTGCATCTCTCAAATGACCAGTGATGTTGAACATTTTTGCATATATTTATTTGCTATTTCTACTTCTTTGTCTGAGAAATGTCTGTTCATTTCAGATGCATATTTTTGGATTGGGTCTTTAAATTTGGGAGGTCGGATCTTTTTAAATTCTTTATAGATTCGAGATAGTAGACCTTTGTCTGAGGAAGAGCAGGTGAAGATTTTTTCCCACATTATGGGTTGTCTCTTCACACTGCTGGTAGTTTCTCTTGCTGTGCAGAAGCCTTAATAAGAAGAGATCCCACTTGTTGATTGTTTGTGCTAGTTCATGGGCAACTGTGGTTTTGTTCATAAAATTTTTTCCTACACCGATGTCTTCAAGGGTTCTACCTAACCTCTGTTCCAACTGGTTCAGAGTTTCTATTTTAATTTTTAGATCTTTAATCCATTTTGATTTTAGCTTAGTGCATGGTGAGAGATATAGGTCTAGTTTTAATCTTTGGCAAGTTGAAGCCCAATTTTTCCAGCACCATTTCTTAAAGAGGTTATCTTTCCTCCAGTGAGAGTGTTTGGCTCCTTTATCAAAGATGAGATGGCTGAGTGTGTCTGGCGTTGTTTCTGCATCTTCTAATCTGTTCCACTTGTCCTCAGGTGGTCTGTTTCTTTGCCAGTACCATGCTATTTTTATCACAGTAGCTTTGTAGTATAGTTGCAGGTTGGGGATTGTGATACCCCCTGCCATATCTCTGTTACCTAGAATTCCTTTTGCTATTCTGGGTCTCTTCTTGTTCCAAATGAATGTTTGGATTGTTTTCTCAAGGTCCATGAAGCGTGCTGCTGGGATCTCAATTGGAATTGCATTAAATCTATATAGCAGTTTTGGAAGTATGGCCATTTTCACTATATTAATCCTTCCTACCCAGGAGCAGAGGATGTCTGTCCATTTTCTGATATCATCTTCAATCTCTCTTTTCAGAGTGCCATAATTTGCAGAGAAGAGGTCTTTGATTTCTTAGGTTGATTTTCAGGTATTTCAGTTTTTTGGATGCTATTGTGAAAGGAATTATTTGCCCTGTTTCTCTCTCAGTGAGTCTGTTATTCATGTAGGGGAGAGCTATTGATTTTTGTGTGTTGACCTTGTAACCAGCTACTTGACTGAATTTGGTTATGAAGTCTAGAAGACTTTTGGTGGAGTTCTTGGGGTCTTCTATATACAATATCATGTCATCTGGAAATAATGACAGTTTGACTTCTTCATTACCTATCTTTATTCCTTTTATTTCTTTCTCTTGTCTAATTGCCGTGGCTAATGTTTCCAGAACTGTATTGAACAAGAGTGGTGATAGTGGACATCCTTGTCTTGTTCCTGATTTTAGTGTGAAGGATTTCAGTTTTTGACCATTTAGTATGATATTGGCTGTTGGTTTTTCATAGATGGCTTCTATCAGTTTGAGGTAGAGACCATCTATTCCAATTTTTTGTAGGGTTTTTATCATCAATGCATGTTGGACTTTGTCAAATGCTTTTTCTGCATCTATGGAGATAATCATATGGTTTTTGTCCTTGGCTCTATTGATATAGTGTATTACATTGATTGATTTGCATATATTGAACCATCCCTGCATCCCTGGGATGAATCCCACTTGATCAGGGTGTATGATCTTCTTGATGATCTTCTGCATTCTGTTTGCCATTATCTTATTAAAGATTTTTGCATCTATGCTCATTAGTGAGATTGGCCTATAGTTCTCTTTTTTGGTTGGGTCTTTCTCTGCTTTGGGGATCAAGGTGATGCTTGCTTCCAGGAATGAATTTGGGAGTATTGCTTCCCTTTCAATTTCATTGAGGAGTTTCAACAGTAGTGGCAGCAGTTCCTCTCTAAATGTCTTGTAGAATTCAGCAGTGAAGCCATCAGGGCCTGAGCTTTTTTTAGTTGATAAGTTTTTAATTACATTTTCAATTTCATTGGTTGATATTGGGTTGTTTGGAATTTTTAGGTCTTCTTCATTCAACTTTGGAAATTCATATGTATCTAGGAATCTGTCCATTTCTTCTGTGTTGTCCATCTTATTGGCGTATAGCTTCTGGAAGTAGGTATTGATGATCCTCTGGATTTCTGCTGGGTCTGTTGTAATTTCACCCTTTTCATTCCTAATTGCATGGATTTGGGCCTTTTCTTTCTTTTTTCTGACAAGGTTGGCTAAAGGTTTGTCAATTTTGTTGATTCTTTTGAAGAACCAACTCTTGGCTTTGTTGATTTTTTGTAACGTTCTCTTAGTCTCTATTGCATTGATTTGTCCTCTGATCTTTATAATTTCCTCCCTTGTATGAGCTCTGGGGTTATCCTCTTCTTCTTTTTCTAGAAGCTTGAGGTTCAGCATTAGATTGTTTAGTTGGGCTCATTCTGTTTTCCTAATATGCATATTCACTGCTATGAATTTCCCTCATGAGACTGCTTTCATTGTGTCCCATGATTCTGTTATGTTGTATTGTCATTGTCATTTAATTGAAGGAACTGTCTGATTTCTTCTTTAATTTCCTCTTTGACCCATTGGTTATTCAGAAGTGTGTTGTTCAATTTCCACGTGTTTATGAAATTTTTCCAGTTTCTTTTGCTATGGCTCTCCAATTTCATCGCACTATGGTCTGATAATGTACAGGGGAAAACTTCAATTCCTTTGTACTTACTTAACCATGTTCTATGTGTGAGTATGTGGTCTATTTTGGACAATGACTCATGTGCAGCTAAGAAGAATGTGTATTCTAATTTTGTGGTGTGGAAGACTCTGTAAATATCTGTTAAGTTCATTTGTTCAAGAGTTCAATTGAGTTCTGGTATTTCATTACTTATTTTTAGTCTAGTTGATCTATCTATTTGTGACACTGGGGTGTTGCAGTCCCCCACTACAATTGTATTAGTGCATATATGGCTTTTCATGTCCATTAGTATTTGTTTTATATAGTTGGGTGCACTAGTGTTTGGTGCATAGATATTTATGATTGTCATCTCTCCCTCTTGGCTTCTTCCCTTTACAAGTATGTAGTGTCCTTCTTCATCTCTCTTAATCAGTGTTGGTTTGAAATCTACTTGATCTGCAAAGAGGATAGCTACTCCTGCTTTTTTTTGGGTTCCTGTCACATGGAGTATTGTTTTCCACCCTTTAACTTTCAGTCTATGAGTTTCCTTTTGAATTAAGTGTGTTTCTTGGATGCAGCATATTGTTGGATTTTGCTTCTTGACCCATTCTGCCAGTCTATTTCTTTTGATTGGTGAATTGAGACCATTAACGTTGATGGTTATAACTGAAATGTATTGACTTATCATTGCCATGGCTTTTTCTTTTTGTTGGGTTTTCCCCTTTCCATTTAATTTCTTGTCATGCCAGATGGGTTCATTCTGCTTTGCTTCCTGGGATTGTGATCCTCAATGTCTGTTCCTAGGCTATTGTGTAAAATTCTTTGGAGTGTTGATTTGGTATTCACGCAGTTCCTAAGGTACTCTTTGTCATGAAAGTATCTTATTTCTCCATCCATTTTGAAAGATAGTTTTTCAGGGTACATCAATCTGGGTTGGAGGCTGTTTTCTTTTAGGGCTCAGAATATGTCACTCCAAGCTCTTCTTGCCTTGATGGTTTGTGTTGAGAAGTCTTCTGTGATTCTGATGGGCTTTCCTTTGTATGTGATTTGTTTCTTTTCTCTGACTGCTTAGAGAACTTTGTTCTTCTGTTGAGTTTCTGGAATCTTAATAATTTTATGCGTATATGTATTTTTTTTTTGATCAAGGCTATTTGGAGACCTATATGTCTCACTTATCTGTATGTCAAGCTCTTTTCCCCTACTTGGGAAGTTTTCTGCCATTATTTCTGTGAAGAGATTTTTTTATGTCATCTCCACTCTCTCCTGTTTCTTCATTGAGCCCAATCAGTCTTATGTTCTTCTTCTTTGCATCATCTAGCAGCTGCTGGATTGATTTCTCATGTTCCCTTTTAATTTTGAAGCAATTTTTCTTTTCCTGGTCACTAATTGCAATCTTATCTTCTGTATCTGAAATTCTGTCCTCACACTGTCTCATTCTGCTGTGTAGACTTTCAATGGAGTTTTTCATGTCCTGGAAATCTGTTTGTATCTGTTTTATGGATTCCATTTGTTTCTTATGTTGGGATTTCATCATGTCCCTCAGCTCCTCTCTAGATTTATTAATCATGTGTTGCACTAGGGGCACAATATCTGTTATTTGAGAAATTATTTCTGATTTCATTTTTTCCAGATCCCCTTTTGTTGCCAGTTCAGTGGGTCCAAGTGGTTGAGTATCAGAGTGTTCCATGTCATTTCCCTTTGGGGTTGCTGTAGGTGATCTGGAAGTCTGGTTTTGAGACTTATTTACATGTTTTCTCATTTTGTCTGGGACAGGGTGCTATTAGTTCCTGCACGGATTACCTCCCCTGAGTTGGGAGAGGTGGCACAGGGGCCAGGAGCAGGGGTAGGGATGGTGGCCCAAAAGCCCTTTCCTGTGGGCTGGGAGCAGTGGGAGGGATGGTGGCCGGGAAGCCCCTTCCTCTGGACCAGGAGCAGTTGGATGGTGGCTCAGAAGCCTGTACCTGGGCCAGGAGTGGGGGGACTCAGTACCATGGTCTGTTGGTCTGGTGTCCTCTGCGTCTTTGTAGTGTGGAACCAGGTGGCTGTCTGCAGTGGGGTGTTTTGGCATCTTCCATGCGACTCAGGAACTTGTTAGGGCGTGCACAGCAGTAAGTTTCTTCTGAGCATCTGTGAACATGCTGCCTCTAGACTGCCATGTTGTCTTTCTTCCCAAGACATTACTTAAGAAGCCGCTTTAAGACCTACTCAAATACTCATATGGCAGTATTAATTCTTCAGGATTGTGCTATATAAATCAAATGAGGGAAGACCTCGACAGAAATATTTTGAAGGCAAATTCTCATATCCACTATTTACACATTACCTGTGAAATGAATTACAACTCATTAAATGTATGAAACACTAAAATTATTCTTATTTTAATTTAATCTTTGATGATTCAGAAGGCATATTAGGATCAGAACATCCAAGGTTGGCACTAGGAACATCAGCTATTATATTGAAACTGCATGACAATACTGGTTAAAAATACCTTAGTATTAAGTTTACTGTGTAAAATACCATTGAGACTCCTGCTTCTGGCTATAAGGAACTGACTTGCTGGAGATCAATTTTTCTACCAAGAACCAGTGGAAAAAAGGTGGATAACTTTTAAAAAATCTATTTGAATACTACCAACATAGGTTTGAGACCATGGAACAAATAGAAGCCTAAGGTAAATCAACATTTTACATATTTCTGCTTGAGGAATTTGATGATTCATTAGTGTAACTACTAAGGAACAGAGAATATGAGTAGAAGTTTCAGCAACTTCATAGAACTAAGAAGATAAAAATTAGAGACCATGGCTAGCCAAGGTGCAGAACTTGGAAAACCACTTTCATTGGCCCTGAAAGACTATGACCTATAAATATGGCCAAACTGGAACTAGAGCAGAACTTATGAAGTGTAAAACTCAGTCCTGATTGGAGTAAGATGGTTGTTTCCTCTCTAATTGCCTACCAGAAGCTAAAGAAAAAAAATTTTTTAGACATTAACATCATTTAGACTTGCAATATCAATATAAAGCAAATACAAAGAAAACTACACCTAGATACATCATTGTAATGTTGCTGAAAAACAAAGAGAAAAATTTTTAAACAGCTGGGATAAAAAAGGACATATTATCTTCAAAAGTGTAACAATAAGGTTTATCACTGACTTTCCAACAGAAAAGATGAATTCTAGAAGGCAATAGAAAATATTGGTAATATGCTAAGGAAAATAATTGCCAATCAGAATCTCTTACATTACAGGGGAGTGCAGCACAGGAAAGAATGATACCATAAATGGTGCAGAACCACTTGGATACTTAACAATGAGAAGAGTACATTTTGAACCCTCCTGAATAAAAATCACTCCCAGGTGGATTGCAGATGTAAATGTCAAAGGGAAATTTTTTCATGATGTTCGAGTAGGCAATTATTTCTTAAACAGGATATGAAATGCACCAATTAAAAAGAAAACAATTGACTAATTGCATAAATTAAACTTTAGAATTTCTTTTCATCAAAATAAATCATTATGAGAATGAAAGGAATAAGTCACAGTGTGGGTAAGAATTTTGCAGTTGATATAGCAGAAAAGAACTCATATTCAGAAAATACGGAGAATTCTTTCAAATCAGAAAAGTTGCCAAAAAGAACATTGAATAGATAACCTGATTGTCATTTCACAATTGGCTATCCAAAGGCCAGCCTTCATATGAAAATGTCCTGTATCTCATTAGTCCTCATCAGGGAAGCAGAATGAAGACTCAATAATATACCAGCTAACTCTCATAACAATGTCTTCAGTGATTAAAAAAAAAAAAAGAGGGAACAGCAATTGCTGAAAAAAAATGAAATAATGGAAAACTTTGCCCAGATAGTAAGAATGCAAACTCTTTGGTAATGTTGACATCTGCCTGTATCTTCTTAGCACTTAGTATTCTTGTGTACTCTAGTCTATCAGTTTCAATATAAAACACTCACAAGTCTTTGAGAAATTCCTTTGGGTGCCAGGGTGCCAGAATTTGCTTGACTTCCACATGTGACAGACAAAGAGAGATGGAAATTTAATATCCTCTGAGATATTTCCTCAGTCAATTAATGATAAGAATTTAATAGGGAGATACTTCAACCCTTCACCTCTCAGTTGGGATAATATTTTTTTTCTTGTATTGGGGATCGAACTCAGGGCCATGTGTTTACAAAGCAGATGGAAGAACCACTGAGCTAAATCCCTGGCCCTTGGTTGGGATAATTTTGAGTTATATTCTGTACTTCCTTTCTGAGATACCTAGTGGGATTGAGTTTTGGTTGTTTGCAACAGAGATCTGCTCAATAATGATAAAGTGATTTTAGACTTGTTTCTTCTAGGGGTTCAAGGAATTTCATTTATCGTAGACCCATTTCTGATGCTAAGTTTTTGGCTTAATATTTCTGTACCACAGAGTTGCTAACATTCCATGTCTCACACCCACATGTGGTACAGGGTTGGAATTTTTAACGTTTCAAGGACAAGTTGCTGCTCTCTTGGACAAACAGCAAGCTTCTTGTCATCATTTTGTTTTATTTTATTTTCCTTGATCTAAAGTTTTTAGATTCGATTTTATTTACAGGCTAGAGATTTTGCAAAAACAATTATTTTCCAGCCTCACACGAGTCCAAGCTTCTGTCTTTGGTCCCCAGTCCCCAGTCTCTAAGCCTATGTCTGATTTCAAACCCATTTAAACAAATGGTATCACCTCCTGATTACTGCTTTGGCTTTAATTTCATCCTTCATTTTTGCCACATGGGAATTTTCCACTTCTTTTCTCAGCTCAGTAATTATAGAAGAAACTGTTGCCTCTTATCTTTTCAGTACTAGCTCTACAGAAAGTTACCTATTGCATTTCTGTTTTCTGCCTGAAGAGAGATTGTCTTTCAAGCACAAGCAACCTGAAGGGAAGCTAGGTATGCCAGAGAATTCATTTCCTCCTCCCTACTTCTACTCAAGGCATTTCCTAAACAATGACAGGAGAGAATTTAGTAGAGAAATACATTCATTCTTCGCTCCTTAGTTGGAATAACTCAGACATAGACATGTGCCATTAAGCACCAGTTGCTTAGAGTGGTAACTTGTATGATAATTGACAGTGTAGGGGTGATTTTTCATTTCCTTATTTCTATTTCCACCTTCAGTGCTTCATGGGATCACTGTCTAAATGAACTATTACCACTCAAATCTTTGGCTTAGGATCTGCTTGTGAGGTATAAGCAGCATTAACCAAAGCAAATCATGTGTACCCATGACCCAGAAATTTCTCTTCTGAGTATATGTACATTGAAAATGCAAATATTTGCTCAGTAACATGTACACAAATATCTATAGGACCATATTTATAAAGTTCCATGATAGAAACAACCCAAACATCTATCAACCATAAAATGATGAGTAGATGATGGTATATTCATACACTGAAGTGTTAACATCAGAGTGAATGAACTGCCACTGAACAACAGCATCAATGAATCTTGCAAATACTATGTTGAGTGAAAAGGAGTCAGACTTAAGGGTATACATCTTGTTTAATTCAGTGAATTATATAATACTGTCTTGGTGCTGTATCATTATTGGGGGCAATAAAATGCAACTCAGAGTACAAAGTATGATAAATAAAAAGTTAAATATCTTGTACTATCATCTGAAAAAAATAAGGAAGAGTTAATTTGTATTTTCTCCCCTTTAAAAATAATCTAAGTTCATGTTTGTGAGTATATATTTTTTTACAATATGAGCCTTAAAAATCAACAACATTCTCTTATTTGTTGATGTGCTTTATAATGTTAATATCTTAGTGGCTTTTTTCTTGGCATCTGATTAATTACAAGCATGCAATGATATCCATGCTATATATGTGACTCTTATTTTAATTGATGCAATTAAAAATAATGTGGCACAAAATTTTCAAGTTTAACAAGCAGAAATTAATAAATGGATGGTTCACATTTTAAGTCATCAACATATCAAAAAGCAACCAGGGCAATTGCAGGTAACTTTTGGTTAAGATAATTGGTTTGCTGCTCCAAATTAAAGCCTTTGGGGTCAACAATTTCTTCAGTGACCACATTAGCATATTTTAATACCTGTTGAATCTAGAGACTCTCTAATATGTTTAGTAAATGGAATTGCTATTTACAGTTATTAGCATATTCAATTTCCATCCTAGCTACAAGACTCTGAAAACATTATTAAAATCCCTTTGCAGTAACAGAATCTGTGAGTATCTGAGAGAGATCAGTCTGGTGTAGAAAAAAACAGGAAAATATATTCCCTTCTTTTACAGAGAAGGTTTTCCCTTTAGTCATTGACTCCTACCTGGGCTACCACAGAGGTAGTGTAATGTGGGCTTTGGAATCACTTTGGATGGGTCTCAATTCTGGGTCCATTACTTAGTAGTTAGATAATCTTGGGCTAAAAAATTAACACTCTATGCATCAATTATCTCAATTGTAAAATCATTAATAATAGTAAAGATTGTTATGAAGTTTAGATAAATGGCGTGCTCTTTGAACTATGTCTAGCACAGTTACTTTTATTCAGCTAATATACTGAACTTCTACTATGTGCCAGAGACAACCTAGGTATCCGGATATACCAGCAAATAAAGATCTGTACCCTAATGGAGTGTGTTTGTATTTTACTGAGGGAGACAAACAACAAAGATAATACATAAGCAGTATACATAGAATATTAGATGGTGATAGGAATTATGGGAAAAGGTGAATGCTAAATAGGATGACAAGACCAATAGTGACAGCTGGGGCCAGGCAGGTTGCAGAAATGGAAATGGTCAGTGTAGACCTCAGAAGTGAAATCTGAGCAAAGATGAAAAGGAGGCAAGGAACTCTAGCTAGTTGATATTTAGGAGAAGAGAGCTACAAAAGAGGAAACAGCTAGATTAATGTACTTGAAGTTTTCAAAGAACAGGAGGCCAATATGGATGGGGCAGACCATGTGAGGGTGATAGAAATGTGAGTCATGGGGTCAGACCTTGTAGGGCATTATAGGCCATTATAAGGACTTTGGCTATTATGCTGAGTGAAATTACTGCTGTTGTTATTAATTATCATTACAACTCTACTGTTGATCTTATTTGAGATATTTTTATCTTAAGTACTTAGTACCAGGTGACAGTGATAGACATCATAAGGTTGTGGCTCCTGTCAAGGTGCCAGGCCTTGCCAACATTGCCTAGGATAAAAAGCATGAGTTACTTACCCCTAAATGGGGATTTTGCTCCCAATCAAGGCAGTGTGAGAGCCAACTTATGTGAATATGTGTCCCAGGGCATAATTAGCACTGTGACTCAAGTTGTTCTGGGTTGAGCACTATGATGGCTAATGTTGGCGCTCTCTATGTTTCTCTCTGTCTCTCTCTGTCTCTGTCTCTCTTCCTCTCCCTTATTTCTGTATTGAAATGAGTAGACCAGCCACCAGGATCAAGGACCAACCTTGTACCTACACATTTCCACACTTCACCCTTACTCTTCTAAGTTAAATGAAGGTAGGCATAGGAAATCCACTCAAATGGGAAGAAGGAACATGATACAAGAAAAAGAAGAAAGTTCATTGTTCCTTTTCCTCTGTGAGTTCTAAACGGCTTCCTCATCTTTCCAATGTGTATTTCTAGCATATCTAGTGCATGCACTGGTTGCGTGTGTGTGTGTGTGTGGCCTTATGTATGTCTGTATGTCTGCATGAAAGTGTGAGTTTTAAGCAATCAATGCCCACTGTTGGAGCTATGATGTATATGGTCAATTATAAATGAAATATATTAGCAGTGGTTTCAGCAAATTACAGGAATAAGTTACCCAAAGAGTTTGCAGGAATCTCCAGAGGACATAGAAAAATTTAATTGCCTCTATTTGCCTAAGCCTGGCTTTTGGAAAATAACATTGGCCGCTTTTTGAATAAGAACCATTCCTCACTTCATGATTCTGTAGGTAACTGGACAGTTTCCACTGCCTAATTGATTTTGTTCCAAATTTTCTGTGCATATTAAATAAGATGTGGTGACTCATTGTCTCCCAAATTCTTTGAGGTTCACAGCCAAGCTAGATTCTTCAGTCCAATTCAATGTGGTTCTATTCCCTGTCTCATGGTGTCTGTGGCTACACTGTCTTTTTATGCCACAGGGCTACACATATGGCAATTGTAGTTTCTCTCTTAGCTATTCCTGCCTGTATCCTGTCCTCCTTCAGGAAATTTACAAGAAATTTTGAAATGTGCCTGAATACAAGCACCAAAACATTTTTGTTGTTTCAGCTACTTACAAATAATTTAACAACCTACACATTATTTAAAAGCAATCTACCATAGCCAGAGTTCTCAGAACTTTCAATCACATTTTAGTATGTGCTGCTCTGACAACTTTTGGGTATATTTTTTCACTCCTCCGGGTACTTCATTGACATTTTTATATTACCTTTTATATAAAATTAATGTTTTCCCAAACCTAAATTTTGTGGACATGATCTTTCTTCTAACTTTCCTATTCTGACCAGCACAGTTCCAATAAGGACCACAGTCTCTCACTGTTCCTTTATCATTTTCTTGGTTGCCCCCTCCCCTAATCATAATTATCAAACACCTCAAGTGCACCAAATATTCTTCCTTCCAGTTCTCACAACAACTCTATAGGGTAGACATTATGAACCTTTTGTTATCAATGAGGAAAACAAGCATGAAGGAGATGAGCTATTGCTTCAGTGCAACACAATTACCCAATTGAGATTCCAGGATTTGAATCTAGATCATCTGACCCATAGCCTACCCCATTTTTTCCCTCATCCTTTCTGTCAGATGGCACCTTATTCCCAGAGTATCCTCTAGCATATATCCTCAGGGTGTCTCTCTTTGCTTGTTCTAGATCTCAAAGCTTGATTCATCCAAAGAATCTACTGTGGCATAACTCAACCACACTTATAGAGAGGTTAAATTCTTATACAGTCTTAAACTTGCAACACCAATAAACCCCCATTAGTGAAAATTCTAGAATATCTTGCAGTGGCTACACAAGCAGTGTTTACTAAAGAGAATACCTAGCCCAGTCAGATCTCAAGGATCCTGTCCTTCACATCAAGACAAGATTAACTCTGCACTCCCTAGATTATAAGAAAAAAACCTCCTCTGTCTCCTAAACAGTGCTGAAGGACAAGAGCCACGGGGGGGTGGGGGGTGGGGTGGGCCATTTATAACACTAAGAGGTTGCCAGCAGAGTCTTTAGACAGAGGAAATCCAGAGAACCAAAAACCTAATTTCTCATCTTCTACAAGCTACCCAAATCAATCTCCCTTTTAAATGTATTTATTTACTTTCAGTGGAAGCTGGGTGTATATCTGTATATATGTGTATGTGTATATGTGTGTGAGTGAATTTTTGTGTATGTATGTCTTCACAGTTATCCCTTCCTGATATGCTCATATTTGGTAATAACATTATAATCCTATGAGCTAGTAAAATTTACAACCCAGTTCTCTTTCATATATTTCCTTATTCTTCAGATGATGTAGATTTGTCTGTATGACATCTTTTCTGTGCACATTTTTCTTTCTATTCTCATTCATTTCTGCTAGTTCTTCATTGATCTTTCTCTAATATAGTTTCTTTTAATACTTAATCCTTTATACTCAGGATACAATTTCTTTCAACTTCTTGCATACTCCTGCCAGACTAATCTTACTGAAAGACTGCCACTCACTTCCTCATAATCACTTTCTAGCTCCTTGTAACAAACATAATGGAGCCATAGTCTTAACTTTGCATTCAAAATGTCTCCTCCAACATGTCCTCACTCACTTCCCCTGACTTAACTTCTACTTATTTGCCACATAAACCTTCACACCACTAGTTTCTCTGCACTTCACTTTCCAAAACTACCTTGTACCTTCTTCACCTACCTGCTCCCTTTTTAGAATGCCTACTGTTCCTTCATTCTCATCCTTTTCTTTTGAAAGACTTCCTTTTATCTTACTTCCTCCCAGAAACTTTCCAAAATTTCCTCAGCTGGCATAACCTCTGCCCCTATAGGTATCCTAGGGTACTTTGTGTTTCCACCTCTTAAGTGCTATTATACACATGTCTGGATTCCTCCTTATATGTTTCCATGAATTGGTCATTTATAAAAAGTATTTTTTATTTCCAAGTACAATGTAAGATGATGTTAACATTTTCCATAACTTCATATAGAATTTTTCATTTATTTATTTAAGAAGAATGGTATCTTCTGTGTGTTTTTGTGTGTATGTGCATGTGTCTGTATGTGTGTAAGGGTAGAGGGAGAGGTTACAGAAGACAAGTCATTGAGATATGGGAATAAAAATATTAAAACTTTAACTTATATTAGTTATTTCCTCATATATTTAATGTTCCTACCTAGTGAATGTTTTATAATGAAGTAATATTTAAATACAGTGAGAGGCTGACCTGCAATATATTTGCTACTGAGGCTTCAGCCCATCAGAGTTTTCCAGAGTTAAGAAATATTTAAGGTGCTGGGCCTTTGCATGTCCACAATGGCAAGTAATTAGCTATGGGTCAGTCCCTGGCAAGGGACAACATCTTGAGTAAGACAATTGTTATCAGCTATGGTCAATTCCCAGGGAAAGATGCAGTAGTGAGAATCAAAAATCAGAATCGTCCATAACTATTATGTATCACAAACACAGAAATAAAGAAAGAAAGAAAGAAACAAAGAAAGAAAAGGAAGAAAGAAAGAAGGAAGGAAGGAAAGAGAAAGAAAGAAAGAAAGAAAGAAAGAAAGAAAGAAAGAAAGAAAGAAAGAGAAAAACAAACTATGGGTTGTATAAATTATAAATCATCCCCAGAGGGGGATATAGTGGAACATCATAGTATCCACTATACATCACAGTATCCACAATATCCACTATGGTCTCTCTCTCTCTCTCTCTCTCTCTCTCTCTTTCTCCATCCCTCCCTTTCTCCCTCCCCTAATTGATGGTGCTCCCATCTAAAAATCTTTGGAGATCTCTGGATCAGAAAAATGACTAAGGAAAAATAGAGTAGGAAAATTAACATTGCTTAAAGGCCTCTCTATTTTAAGCACTTTGCCATGCAATTTTCCACTCTTTTGGTCAATTTCAAAACATAAAGGGCAAAGAACAAAAAGTGATTAACATCTTTCAAACATATTTCTTGCTTCCAGGAATGTAGACTATATACTGAATTTGGTTTTCTAAAGAAGAAGCTATATGGGTTACATGGAAATTACTCCAGAATGAAAGACCTGCACCCATTTCCATCTTTGGCCATTTCTCTAGTGTTGAGAAAACAATTCCACCCAATTATATTCCCTTTAGAATTCAGTAAGGGTATAATTCAATAAAGATAGTTATTTTCACTATGTGGAAAAAACCAATATTGAGCCAAAGAAATGTTTTTCCTGAGTTTGTTTTGAACAATTGTGGGATCTTACTTTGTGTCACATCTGTAATCTCCTAAAATTTTAGAGACTGAAAACACTTATTTCCTAATAATTTTGCTCTCTTTCTTTTAACTTATGTGACTCTTTAATTTCTTTTCCAGGCCATATTTGGAGGGCACAGGACAATATCATGATGGGAGTGAACACTCCAGAGTGAGATAGGTTCAGGCACATTGCTTCCAAGGCACATTGCTGGGCAGGTGGCTGACCTGTTTAGCAACATTTGTCATCTGTGAAAAGAAGAAAAGTACTACCTACCTCAGGGGCACTTTATTGCTGGAGATCCACTCTTAGGGTATTTTGCTAAGAATTAAAGAACAGAAAGCATTTAAAGCCCAATGCCTGGATTGTAAATAGTTCAAATTATAGATTAGCTGTTTTTACATTTTTGATTTTTCTTTCATTTATTTTCTCCTGTTTTTGTATATTTCTCTCCTTATTCTTTAGGAAGTTATGTAATCTCAGAGCAGAAGGGTCATGAAGAATAGTCAAGTTGTACTGCCCATCTGCATCTTTAGTTGCCTTTCCAGTATCTCTCATATTTTGTTCTCCAACTTTCCTCCCAACTTCATTTTTAACAGTCCCCTCCTTTACATTTTTAGTTTGAGGGCTAGATTGCAGCAGGAGTACATTTCTGTTTTTTGCTTTGACTGTTTGCTAATACCCAGAGAACATCTAAAGACTCACCCACTGTGAGGACAAACCCTGGGGATCAGCCCTGGTCATCTTGCTCACTCCAGCACCTGTTGTGGATTAAATCTCCATCGGTTTCAACTGCTGTGCTCAGAGCCTTGCCAGTGACTCCAAAATGAAGCCATTCTTTATCACTGCAACCCTGTTTCTTAATGCAAAAACAGCCCAGGATCAGGCCAGCCAAAAGGGAGCTGTTTTACTCGGATGCAAAGGGAAAGGGCTTATATTGGCTCGAAATCTTGCAGCTGTTATTATAAAATTACTGTACCTTTTAAAAGTCTTGATTATTGATTCCTTATCTTGGCTGCTGAGAGCTGTGGACTCCTTGCTCTACAAATGCCCTGACTTGGCATCCCATCCACATTCAAATTTATGCTTTAATTTCTTTCCTTTTTTTTTTTTTTTTTTAAAAAAATATGAACAAATAGACCAAATCTTCTCTTCTCTTTAGGTCAAATTTCTGGGGGAAGACAAGTTCCTGCTGAAACCATACAGTTCATACTACATATACTACCCCCCCAACACACAGACAGAGAGAGAGAGAGAATGTTTCCAAAAGCATACCTTCTTCAAAGTATCATTCTGATCCTTTTCCTGTTTTATTATTGGGGATACACTCTTGGACTCTTTCAGGGACACTTCTGATTCCTTCCAGGGTATTTCAAAGTCCAGATTCCAGGAGTCTATGCGAGTTTCCCTTTTGGAGACCTCCCAAGTGACCAGCAGCCCAGTGACACTGACCAGATCACCTGTCTTTCTGGTGCATTTATCAGAATCCCTGTCAATTTCATTCAGGTGCTGGGTAGGAGGTAGAAAAACTACAATATGAATAACAATCATTAACCGGTTCTCTGGGACCCTGATTGGCCCTAATTGACCCCAGGTATATTGGGCAAACCTGGTATATACATTTGTTATTCATTCAGGGGATACATACAGACCCCCAGGAAACAATCATCTTTCTTGTCTTCATAAATTTCCATGGTAGCTTCTTCGTGTACACATTCCTGTACAGTGTGTATGTCTTGTTCACTTGTGGTCATTTTACCTGCAATCAGAACATTAATAATATACAATTTTTATAGCATCCTTCACCCTGGAATCTTACTGCACTTCATTAACAGTAACTAATTGGAGAGCTACTATTGTGTACTTATTAAATAATACAGTTGTATCCTCTTTTAACAAAATGTTTAGTTCTTTAATATTTATTGTCAATGTAATTTTCTTCACATAATATAAATTAATGAAGAAAGAAAAAGCAAATTTATTTTTCATTAGTTGCTAATTTAAGGATTTCCAAGCTGATTAATCAGAGTTCTTCTAGCTCATCTACCCTCCCTCACCAATTCCCAGGCACTCAACTGATCAACCACTTTTCTTCTTAAGAACATCATTTGCAGAGAAATATTTATTTTGATTTCTTAACCTATAATAAATTTCCATGGACTTATCTGTCTGCATTTTTAGTTTCCTTTTTTTGCCTCTTTCATGCAACTCTCTTCACATGATACTAACACATGGCTGCCCTTTCTGGCCCATCAAGCAGTTCCTTCTTCTTTTACATCTAACCTCCTAAAATTATCCTGATCCTTCTTTTCTTTCTTTCTTTTTCTTTCTTTCTTTCTTTCTTTCTTTCTTTCTTTCTTTCTTTCTTTCTTTCTTTCTTTCTTTCTCTCTTTCTTCTTTCTACCTTTGAATTTAAAGTCAGTGGCTTTACCTTTCAATGTGAAGTTATCTCTAAATATAGACACACAGATGATAGCTTCTACTGCTGGGAAGATCATTATAAACTGTTCATACAACTTTATCACAGATTTTTATGTGTGTCCTGACAACTGATTATAAAATTTATATTTTTCCTCAAGTTCTCCAACTGAGTTTCTATCTTCATCATGCATCTTCTTCTTTATTGGCCCTCAGGCAAAACCCAATTATCAAATATGAAATAAACAGCTCTCCAGCAGAGGAAGAACTCATCTGTCCCAGAAACTGCCCACACAGCTGTTCTCATAGACATGCATCCTGTACAGACTCACGGGCCCCAAGCTTGATTTAATGCTCTGTTGTCAAGGTCTTGAAATTCTTAATAATTTTTAAACAAAGGGCTCTACTTTTTAATTTTATATCAGGCCCACCAAGCTACATAGTCAGTCTTACTTCTCCAGTGGTAGCATGCCTTCCAAATCAAATCTAGCACTGATGATTATGCCAACCTAAGTCAAAGAACTTGAGCCTGGGTGTGTATTATCACAATGGGCTTCTCTTTCAGTAGAAATTTTCACCACCCTATTCACTTCCCAAGAGAGCATCCTGCTGAGTTCTCCGGGCCATTTTGGTGATTTTTCACCCCAACATGTTGTTCTCCCCAGTTTTACACTGCAGTTTTTCTTCTCTGAAGACTCCTCTCCTGCATTTTTCTCATCTACTTCTACTTTCAGCTAATTCATCATAATCAGGTGATTGGGTGTAGTAACCCCAATAATTTGATGGCTGAGATACTCAACGTAGTTTACAAAAACCACTTGACCTGAAATCTGAGCACAAGTATTCAGCATAGCCTGACAAGACATCTCCTGATAGTGTCTAAAATGCTGTCAAAAAGCAACCACTATCAAGAGTTAGCTCAAGAATAAAGAAGAAAACAAGCATTTTTTTTGGTACTGGGGATCAAACTTGGGACCTTGTGCTTGCAAGGCAGGCAGCGGATCCACTGAGCTAAATCCCCAGCTCAAAAACAAGCATTTTAAAAGAAGAGTATTATAGGATAGGGCTAAACTCGACAGAGATAAAACAAATCAACAAAATAACTGGTTCTAGGGAAGAAGCACATATTCCTCACTTATGAAGATATATGCAAACAAGTAAGCAAAACTAGTGAAAAGGGGCAGAGATGGTCACCAGTGAGTATAAAACTGATTGAAATGTCATGTTACTTAAGGGCTCATTGTGAAGGAAAAGCTGAGACGATACTGGAAAACAAATCTGACAAAAACCAGAGCATGTCCTTTTCTTTTAAACACACATACTCATCGTATCACCACCTCCACCAACAATGACAATATTTTTCTGCCGGAGTCCTTATCATTTTTTTCTTAAGAACTGCTATTTGTTTCAGTACCTACTATTTGATATGTGTTTCCAAAATGTTAGATCACTTCAAGAGCCTTCTTTTTCATACTTCTGTGTTCTTCATTGATGATGACATTCAATAAAGACTCAATATGATTTGAAGAATAATGAGCTTGGAGTAGACAACTTGGATTCAAAGCCCCATTTGGCTGTTTCCAGCTGTGTAAGCTGGGACATGTGTCTAAAGTTCTCTACACCTCAGTTGCTTGACTATACAAGGGATTTTGTGAGGATTAAATGGGTTAGCACTTTGAATGCCTGGTATATTCTAAGTGTTTAATAAAGATCAGCTATTATTATTGCTGTCGACATCCCTCTCTACCTTGATGGAAAGCAAAGTGGGCTTGTGCAGCATGTGGTAAGGCACTGCCTTCTGGAGCTCCAGAGCCATACTTCCTAGGTGAGTAAGCACCACAATCCTTCCAGGGTTCTGGAGGATCCTTAAGTCCAATGGCAGAAACAAAGCTTGATTAGAATGTTCAGCTCAGGCCCCTCTCTCAGTCTTTTTCAACTTTCAGGCAAAGGAAATCCATTCCATTCTTGTTTCCTGAGGAGTGTCATCAGCAAGGATGCTTCTGACCATTCACATCCACAGCAGACTACAGAAATATGACTGTGCTTCAGGCAATGTTATTTTTAGATACTGATAAAACTGATGGACTGGCAAATGAGACAGCTAGATAAGGACGATCCTACATGTAAGAAAGACCAAAACATACTACCTGTAGGGGAAAGTCTCTCCAGGAAGTTACTGGGACCAAGTGATGGAAACTCCCATATAACTTACAGGATCACAGTACCTAGTGAAAAGCCCCCTCTCTACAGCCCCTACAAAGCAATAAAATCAAACTAATAACACAACAAAATATTTATAATATATTACTTTTTAGTTTAACCTGGTAACACAATGATAGTCCTTGGCATTTTTCATTGCTTATAGTTTCTTTGTGGAAACAATTCACCCTATTAGGTGACAGCTATCCTCAATACTAAAATCATATTCAATCTCTCTTTGTCTCAGACACAAACTAGGGACATTTGCGACTTGCTTTCACAGTGTCTAAAGCACTTGAGTTTTTAATTGATTATGTTTCAGAACAGCCAAACTTGCTATTGGAGAATTCTTTGAATTTTCAAACAAAGCCCAATGCCACAGAAACCCTGCAGCATCCCAGAATAAAGCAATATTATAACCTGAAGAAAGCATTTGATTTCAGGAGCAGTTGCACTAACATTCAACAGTATCCTTCCCTGCTCCCAGCAGATGCACAGAAATTGACTCCTGCTGAACAAGACTGTCTTGGTTCTGAGCCCTTCCTGCTCTCTCCCTACAAAGTTTCAGTCTCAAACTTCTCTTCCTGGCCAGAGTTAGAGAGTCCCCGTAAAAGTAGCCAAGTTATCAGAAAGTAATAGCTCTGTGCAGGTGAGCTGAGGGAGAAGAAAAACAACTTTTATATCCCAAGCTGGTTTCCATAACAGCCTTCTTCTGAAAGATCCATGTGAGCACGTCAGAGATTATAGTAACAGAATGCAACCACCAAGTCACATTTGCTCCTTGGACGATGTGCGCTGTCAACAGCTGAATTGTAAATTGCTTAATCTAAGCATTCTGAGTGTTTTTCACTGGTTAATAATAATAATTATTGTTATTTAAAAGAATAGCTTTCAATTCTTACATTTTCTTAAATCACAACTGGGTGACCCTTTCCTTCTTTTTGGTGCAGCAGCCCAGAAGGAAGGGACAATAGAGACACAATATGCTAGAAGAGTATATTTAACCAAATGCTCCCTGACACTAATGGAATATATTGCAGACTTTGTAATATTAGACCATTTGTATTAATTCTCCCTTGTTGGGGCAATCATACTGTGACAAGTGTCATCTTCAATGAAGAGATGATTTTAAATATTCTATTTTCATGTAAACATCTTTTGCCAGCAATAGATAATTCCAGAAAAACAAGTGCTAGTGCTTTTATATAGATTTCCCTTGCGTGCAATGACCTAAGGTAAGGGGATGACAAAAGCTGACTAATTAGCAAGATGTTTTGAAGCTAATACTCAAGAGTGACTATGCTTTCAATTTGCATATATAAATATTTTCATTTTTCTCTTATTGGAATGGAATCTAAAGCCTGCAAGACCTTTGATTGACTTTAGAAGTTTTCTGGGAGAAGGAAAGGAGGACCAGAATTTCCCCCAATCTTGTGTTAAGATGCAGTGTGTGGTATCTATTTATGTCAAACTTTGCCATTTCTATTGTATTAGTACCTCATTGGTATTCAAATATAAAACTTTGATCTCCCTTCATAAAGGAAGTCTGAGGATGAGGCCTTTTGGGGTCCAGCTAAAGGAATATTTCTCATTCTCACTTGAGGCTTCAAAATGATAAAAGAAAAAAAAGTCTAGAGCCTATGTCTGGACCAAAGAAAACAGTTGGGGGAAATTCACTAATTCAAAAAAAGTCTAATGAAAAAAATGCCAGGATGTAAGGCCAAACATTTCAAGAAACAAAATAGGCATGAGAGAAAAGATTTGAAGTAGAGAAAGATTAGCCAAGTGAATTCTCTGATATGGGATTCTTTGATAAGATAGATGATGGATAGATAGGTAGGTAGGTAGATAGATAGATAGATAGATAGATAGATAGATAGATAGGAAATGATAGATAGTTTTGATTTTATGATTCTTAGCCCATAACTTTCTCCCCAAAGCAGGTGGACAGGCTATATACATTCTAATTTCCACATCACCACTTTGGAGCTGCTACAAAAATTTCTCTGATTTACCTTGTCTTATAGTAGATGACAGGATCCTATTTCAGAAGAAGTTCTGCCACACACTTGGGATAAAGAAATGCTACAGAAAGGTCAAAAAGAAACTGAACAAGCTTTTTTGGCTTTTCCCATCCATTCTATTAATATTAGATCTTACCTTTTTTATTCAATTGAATTTTGACATAGTTATCCCTACTTCAATTATGCCTATACAATGAAGTCTCCATAAAAAAAAATAAAAGACAGGGTTTGGGGATCTTCTGGATAGCTTAATTCATGGAGGTTGCTAGAGGGTGGTACTCTTGGAGAGGGCAATGAAATTCCCTGCCCTTTCTGATATACCTCTCTCTATGCATCTCCTCATCCGTGCTCTTTGTAATATTCTTTATGATAACTAGTAAAGGCATGTATTTCTCTGAGTTTTGTGAGCCATTTGAGCAAATTAACCAAAAACCCAAGCAGGGAGTTGTGGGTTTCATGATTTATAGCCAGTTGTTCAGAAGCACAGGTAAAACAACCTAGAGTTTGCAATTGGTCTCTAAAGTGATTTGCAGCAGTTATGGGGTATGGACCCACAATCTCCAGATATTATCTTCAGGTAGAGATGATCAGAATTGATCATATGCTTGATGTGTGTGAACCCCCCCACACATACACACATCTTGTGTTAGGAATCTTCTGTGTTTATTTTTATGGTGTGAGAGCAGAGAAAAAAGTTGCTTTCTAACTCAGATTCTGATTTTAATTCTTCCACTTTAGGGTACTAATAGTACCTGGATGGATTGGGTGTGTCAGAAGGAGCCAATTCCAATTAGATGACAAGAGTCCCTTCCACATGTGGACTTTGTTATTTTTACATGGCATCCAGACAGTTCTGATAACATATTGCATTAGGGGGTAATTATACCCCATGGAAAGCCTAGAATATGAAAATATGAGTTATGAACACGGAACTATATTTTTAGAAAAAATGCACCATTTCTATGAGGGTCATAGGCCCACAGGTCCTTTAATTATTCTCTCACAGTTTCAGTTTAACTTATTGCTATTGTCTAAATATATTCTCAAATTCATACATTGAAAATGTGATCCTTAGTGTGTAGTTTGGGGAGACAGGATGTCTTGGAAGGTGTTTAAGTCACGCAGAAGAGATTTTCTCTCTTCTTCTCTTTTGCCATGTTAGGGCCGAATTTATCTCTCTCTTGCCCTCTTGCTTTGAGTCATATAAGAATGAAGTAAGAAGGGTGACACCAGATGTTAGCACTTTGATCTTGAATTTTCCAGTCTCCAGACCTGTGAGGAAATAATTTTCTGTCCTTTTTAAATTACCGAGTCTGTGGTATTTTCTGAGAGCAGACACCTATCTTTCTAATTTGTTCTAGTCAGTGAGTGAAAAATAGGAATGATGCATGCTTTTGAAGGAAGGATGGAGTTGAGTCAAAAAGATGACAGGTGGAGAGGAAAGTCTTCACTGTGATTAGCAAACAGTTGATTTCTATGGACACAAAAGGTTTTGGGTAAATTTGTGAGGTTTGAGAGACAGTATAGAAGACAATTGAATTGAAAAGATAGTTTTAATGGACCTGAGAATTTTAGATATTCATCCAAAATACTCAGGAGAAAGAATGAACAAGGATGTAACAATGTTAGGGCCCAAGAGAATAATCCCAATTTAAGAGCCCACAGAAGAGTAAGTTGTTGGCTTTATTTTGAGGACTACTTGCCAAAGAGCCCTCTTTGCCCTGTGTGGATATTAAGGTGGAATTTCAACTTGACTGGCTTTGGGCTCTGCCTCAAGCATTGGAGAAGCACACTTCTAGGTGTGGGTGGGTCATGAAGGCATGCCTTGGGGTCTATGTTTGGTCCCTCCCACCTTTGGCCCTGGCACTCTTCCCTGCTCTGATTACCTTCCACCATGAACTAAGCAACTTTGCTCCACTATGCCCTTCCACCATGATATCTCTGCCTAAGGGCCAGCTAATCATGGACTGAAACTGTGAGAAAATTAAGCCTCTCCTTCTTTAAATTATGGGTGTTGGCTATTGTGTCTCAATGATGAGAAAGTTGATTAATACAGAAAATTAATAACAGAGTAGTAGGATTCTTGCTGTGAATATACCTTATCATGTACTTCAGAAGCCATGTGGCTCAGAACTAATTCAGAAGGGGAACTAGTTTGCAGAATTTGGAAAAGTTTAAAGATGCAGGTTTAAAAAGCCCCAGATTGTTGAGAGCAGTGTTTGATAGGCAATGCTATTTGGAGCTCAGAAGATGAAAATGCTAATAGGAATATGGACAGAAAAGGCCAGGCTCAGGAGGTTTCAGTTGGGAACAAGGACTCCACTGGCAATTGGATGACAGGGCATGTGAAGTACTCTGCCAGAAAATTTGTCTACATTTTGTGCTTGTCCCAAAACTTTTCAGAAAACTGACATTAAGGGTGGTAGACTATTTAATTTATCAGAGGAAAATTTCAGGACAGCCTAAGATTCAGGCTTTGACATAGGTACTGCTGGCTCCTTTTAGTCAGAATGAGGGGCAAAAGGTAGAGCAGAAAATTTTGAAAATTTTAAATTTTGACCCCAAAGGAACCACATATAAAGTTGAGGCCAAAGGAAGTGTGGCTGCAAAAGTGATTACTTCCATTAATAAGAAACCAAGTAGTTTGCACAGAGACAAAAAGAAAGATGTCTTGGGGATATCTTAGGAATCATCAAGACCCCACCTGTAGTAGGCTCAAGGGTGCAAAAATGTCAACCTTGCTTTTATAACAAAGTCCCTGAGATCCTTGAATGACAAGAATTGCCTTTGGAATTTTTCCCCTGGGATTAATTTCACTATGTTCAGTCATTCAGGCACTTAGAGGGTGCTACAACCATCATCCAAGCAGGCCTGGCTATTACTCTTATAGACAGCAGACATTGGCTTTGTATACTTGATTCCGATTTTACTGGCATGCAAGAGTTTACTGGCATGCAGAGAGGATTCCATTCAGACTTCAAAGAAAGACCTGGAAGGCCAGTCATGGAGCCCCTGAGGTCAGTGGATAAAGCTATGGGAATGAAGCCAAAGGTGTAATGGAGACCCCAGGAAGTTGGAGATTCTGGAATATGAATATGGAATGTCTTTTGAGGAAAGCTGCTGACTATGAATGGAACCAGCCTAAAAGGGCTGTGAGGAGTACAGCCAGCAAGGTCATAGGAGGGTTGGCCTCACATTTTACCACTGTATATCCCAGGTACTACATATGGAGCTACAGGACTTAATGCTTGGCTTCCTGGGTTTCATCTTGTGTTGGTCCAATTCTTTTCTATTTTATTACTTCCTTTTAGAATAGAAATGCTTATCTGGTGCCATTGTATCCTGGTACTTAACTTGTTTTTTTATTTTTACAGAGGTTCACAGCTAAAAAGTTGTCTTAAGGCTCAGAAGAGATTTGAGTTTAATTTTTTTTAAATGCTGTTGAGCCTTTGGGGAAGGGATCATTATGTTTCTGGTTGTATGTGGAATAGCTGTATTTGGCAGAATTATGAACCTGCTATTGTCTTTATTTGGACATGAAGTGTGGATAAACCAGATAAGTATGGCTTAAGGAGATGTGTTTGGGTAGCAAGTTGAAAAGGGATGAGATGTGGCAATTAGGAGTTTCAACTTGATTAGATTTGGGATCTGCCATGGGATTGATGGATGGGTCCTGGAGGCATACCTTGGGGTCTGTGTCTGGTCATTTACTCCTTCTGTTCTGACACTCTTTCCCTTCTCTGCTTACTGGCCACCAGGAACTAAACACTAAACAGCTTTGCTTCACCATGCCCTTCCACCTTGATGTTTCTGCCTTGGAGCCAGGCAATTGAGGTCTAAAACCATGAGCAAATTAAATCTCTTCTCCTTTGAATTGTGGTTATTTGGGTATTGTGCCTCAATGATGAGAAAGCTGATAAATATACCCTGATTTCTCAGTGTTGAGATAAAGCTAGAAGATTGGAGTTAAAGCTTGCTAGATGACTTATTATCAATAGTCCTTAGATAAATCACTTAAACTATTTGAATCTACAGAGTTACCTACTGTAAAAGTACATACTTGCTAGTGAATCTTGTTTGTCAGTTGTTAGTGGATCATATGAAAAGAATATAAAATTATTCTAAAAATCTTAAGTGAGACTTCCAACACACCATTTCATTAGAGGAACAATACTTACACTCTTACACGTAGAGGTTCTGGAAAAAAAATTTCCCCTGAAATCATTTAGTGTATAACTACCATATCTCAAAGTCCCATTATTAAAGATGTGGTCCCTAGCCTGTGTGCTATTGGGAGGTGGTGGAATCTTTAAGAGGTAGGGCTTTATAGAAGGAATTTAGATCCTTGGGGGCATGCCCTGAAAGGGAATATTTGGACCCTTTGCTTCTTCCACTCTCTTTTTCTTCTCAGGTGTAATGAGGTGAACAGGCTGCCCCTGTCCATGCTCCCTCCGTAATGTATTATGCAGGCCCAAGGCAACGGGGCCAAGTACTCAGGGACTGAAATATCTGAAACCATGACCGAAAATAAACTTTTCCTCCTTATAAATTGTTTCAGGTATTTTTCACAGTAACAAAAAGCTGACTAACACAATAATTTTTTCCAAAAACTAGAAAGAGCAGAAACCAGAGCCACAACAGGAAGTAGAAGCTGATCTGATGTACCCAAATGGGTTTCAGTTTAGATATGTAACAAAGTCATGGCTTGTAATCTGCGTAAAGCTGGGAGACTAAGAACTATTAGAACTTGCAACTATAAATAGCTACCCAATTTGTGAAAAGAGATCTATCTATAAGAAATTTTACAATGAACTCAAAAACAAAACAAACAAACAAATGAACAAACACACCAAAAATAATACTTACTATTTGTTTAAAGCCTTGAGGGAACAAGGGAGAGTTGCTTAAGACAAATTTAAAGCCACATGTGGGTTGTGTCAAATGTAGGTGTCAAGCCAGAATTTATCCTGCTAAGTAGTATGGAAAACTTGAGTCATGAAATCAGAATTAGAATCTGGTTTTACACTATTGAGTGATTTGAAATCCCCAGTGGAAACACATTTGAAACGACTCAAAAGTGATTTTTTTTTTCTTCTAGATCCAAAACAATCAGTATCTCCAGGGGAAAATAGGCCCTGCAGAATACGAGTTCACAAATTAAAAAATTACAAACCACATGAGGAAATGAATCACCATGAAGGAGTCAAGACATAAAAACAAATGAAAATTAGCTAACCAAATCTTGAACATAATAAATTTCAAACTATGTAGATTGTGAAAGAACTAAATAGCACTTCTGGAAACAAAAACAGCAGAGATTAAAACTTACAAAAATTAAAAAGTGTTTCAGTGTCACAAGACATTACATAACAGATAGGGTTAATATTTTTATTTTACATGGTAATGATAAATATTCTGAGAACAAGGAAATTGTATGTAATATTTATTAATACCCTTTACAAAGATCTACAAATTTTAAAGATACCAAAATCAGTTAAGGACTACCGAGTCCCAGACTCTGACCTTCTGGAGCTCTTATTCTAGAAAACAACAGTGAAAAGTTTAAATTGCTATATGCTATTACAGATGAATAAGATAGAATGAGAACGTAAATGAAGAAAGAATTGAGCCCACCTCCTGGGGTTGGGCAGAGGTAGTCAGAAAAAGCTGTACAGAACTGGAAACATATGAGATGGATTTTGAAAAATGGATGGACATTTTCTAGATCCATAAAATGGGGAAAGACATTAAAATAAAAGGTACTTGTGAAACAATAAAGTACAGGTGAGCCACAGGATATGAGGGTGAAGAGTAGAGAAGTAGCCAGAGGCAGATTGTGAAAAACATTACAATTTTTACAAGGATATATAATGGATATACAAAAATACTGTACTTAAGAACTTAGAGTCAGGCTGCCTGATTTGAATCTTGAATCTCTAATTTACTAATAATGAAACCTCTCTCAAATTACTCAATCTCCCTGAATCTCAGTTTCTTCAATGGTGAAATAGGGAACAATAATACAAAAATCTTCAGAATATTGGTATTACAGTAAATAAGATTCTGCATATAACCATTTAACACAGTTTCTAGTATGTTTTAAGCTCTAATAATGATCACTAACCCTTGTTATTATAACTACCAGACTTATTAGGATTAAGAAATTTTTGAGAAAGAAGGAGATCAAAAGTAATAAATATCACAGTACTTAGTCATCTAACAAATGTTTGAGACACTATATAAGGAACTGGGGCTATTGTAATGAACTCAGTTCTTGCCTTCAAGAAACTCACATTTTAAAGGGGAAGACAAACATTAAATGATTATCATCTAACTTAATTACAATTGTGACAAACGCTCCCGAAGGAGGCTGAGAAAATTATTGTCTTGATTAGTAGCACCTGGGAACTTAGCAGATATGACAATTCTCAGCTCCTGCCTCAGGCCTACTGAACTGAAAACTCTGGTTATGGGGCCCAGATATCTGTGTTTTGCCTAATACTCCAAATAATTCTAATTTGAGTTAAATAAAATAATCACAACATTGGGCTCTGATATCATTAAGTCTAATGGAGGGAGATCTTCACAATAGGTGAAAACATTCTAACAGCATCTGGAATGGAGTCACTGAAAATTACTTGGCTCCAGGTAATCTTATTATGCCTTCAGCTTTTTCATGGGTTTTTCTGAGGACTAATTTAGGTTTAAAAGACTTGTTTCTTAAATTGCATCTTGGTAAAATCTTAAGAAAGAAATCAATAGCTAATTATAGTCTGTTTGATTTCCCCTCTTCATTACCCTCAGGGAAATAAAATATGATCCTGGCCATCTGTAGCAGAGGTCTCCACAATCATCCAAAGGGCAAGAGAGGGTCCCTAATCAGGATCAGGAGTAAGGGCAAGCCATGTACAGCAGACCCTCCAGTTACAACCAGCCTCCCATAGGAACAATTTAGCTTACGACTGGAATTTTAGTTTTAACTTACAACCAAAGTCTTGAGTTATGACCTGAATGTGCTTCCAGATGGTCTCAGATATAGATTTAACCCTGAAAGAGTTCTGGGAGAAACATTACAACATCCTTTCCTGTGTGGAGTTAATTGAGAAATCCTAGGCCAGCATCTCTCTAAGGACACTGAGATCTGCCTGTATACTGGAGAGGGACTTTGAAGGCTGTGCAGAGGGAGACTGAGTCTTCTATTAACCAACTTGAGTTACAACCAGCCCTCACAAATGAATTGAGTTTGTAAGTCAAGGGTCCACTGTACTCAGATTGACTCTGCCTAGAATACATCCTGTGGATTGTATTCATTGTCCTTAACAGTACCTAAGTGGAGGGTCATAAAGTACCTTCTCAAGAAAGCAGGCCTTTTCTTTTGTGATTGGGAAAAAATGAAAAAGAACAATACTGCCTGTGCTCTTCCTTTTTGAATCTCCTCCAGAGTAATACTTAACTTTTAAATATATGTTGAAAAAAAATTTAATGAAAACCCAATCCAAGAGATGCCAAATGATCAGCCTTCCCAGGGCTACCAAAGAACCAGGCCAGACCAGGACAGAGCAAATAGACTGTTCTGTGTCACAGCTTATTCAGTGGCATGTTCTTTATCCGCTTTGGGGATTGCTTACCTTGAAGAAGAGTCAAACTGTTGACTTCATTGAAATTTAACAAATGTTCCAGGTAAACACGTCATCTTTGAGGCTGAAGCTGGTCTGGGGTAAGCCAGTTCCAATGTTTGTTTGGAAGAAGTTTTCCTGTAGACAGACATTGTGTTATGCATGGCTATTAGGTAACCAGGTCAACCCACACTGTATCTGTAGAATACATTAGTAATGCTGCTTTAACTAGACCTAATCTCTATCTACAAGGACAAGGAGGAATGCATTGGAACACCAAGAATATATCCCTTATCCTTAATAAGATCACTAAAAGCAGCATTTGGTGGTTAAGTATTGAGCCCAGGGAAGGTTGGAGAAGAAAAATCAAGGTGATTCCTTCAATAAGTGTATAACTCTTTTACATTTCTACATTTGTACAGTGGAAGAATAGTCTTGATGTCAAATATGAGAAGGCAGTGCTCACTTCGGCAGCACATATACTAAAATATGAGAAGGCACTTCTTAATGTTCTGCACTGGGGACTGCAGGCATTTTGAGAGGAAGGTAGAGGTGAAGAGATGAGTTTTTGAACCTATCAAAATCCCATTTTAATGCCCAGGGATGGCCTGCAGTACTTGTATTTGATCTTAAAGTAGGTATACAAGTGGAAGCATTGACTTCTTCCTCAAAGACAAGAAAGTGATTGGCAAATGGAACATATCTTTTGTGTGTGGTCAGAATACTGGTCAGAATATTTTAACATAAATTCAGAAGCTTACCTGGCATTTGTTTTAGAGCCAAACCACAATGAGAGTGCCCCTGATGAAACTTTGCCACCAGGAATAGAGGATTCTATTGGTCTGGGCATTTGTCCAAGGTCAGACCATGTGTGGGTCATCAAAGGTAGGGGCTAATTACCACTGAGTTAGAGGAATGCCCCAAGGAAAAGGCAGTTGTCATGGTGGAAGGCTTTTCAGCATGGGACACTGGTTATTTGGGAAATGGATTCTCAAGATAACAAAGAAGGATGAAAATTATTAGTTTGTAAGCCTTAGATTGTCAACTCACATTGGTCTTCATCTGTACTCTCTTAATGGTTCTCAAAACAAAACAATAAGGTAGGTATAAACAGAGAAAACAGAAGATAGATAGAAGTAACTTGATAAAGGTCACAGAGTAGTAGAACTAGATTGTGAATCTAGACACTCATATTCCAAAAACTTTAACTATGCCCATGCTGAAGATCAAACTAAGGGCCTCATGCATGTTAGGAAAGCTCTCTACTTTGGGTGAGTGGGTGTAGGAAAGCTACATTCACCCCACTACCTTAGAGCTTATGTTCTTAATCAGCTAAATTTCTGTAAATTTAACTGCTCTTTGGATTTATGTATTGGCAAAAAAAATGCACCAGCCTTTTGAAGTCTAACCTGCCACAGGTGGAGGAGCTTCTGTATTCTAAACCTTGCACTTAACCTCAGTTATTCTTCAAATCCAAATATCATGCAGTAAAGTTGAGGGAATTGTGAGTGCTTTGATTTCATCTGGAAGAATTCCACTGAAGTATTTCTCTACCCAAACAGTCTCCACTAACTTTCCAAACCCATTATTACTGCATGGTTTGTGGTAAATATTACAGTGGCTAGGATATTTTACTTTCTAGATCTACTATGTGTTTGTACATAACCTTCAAGCTAAGGATTTCTCAGATGAGTCTAGTATCTACATTTGTAAATGGTAGGTAATGACTATTGCCTGTTGGGTTTTCAAAAAGCAATTTGTTCGTAAATGACTTTTAGCTTCTTGGATTGAAGAATTACGTCAATTAAAATGGAAATAAAAGGTTCTGACATAGCATCAGTTATTATTGGGAAATAGAAGGATGTGCCTACAATAAGAACTGTAGAGATCAAAGGGCAAAGGCACTCAACAGAGCAAAACTAATAAATTATTGGAAAACATTTTTTAAGTAGAAAAAAATGCTGAATGTACAAATTACATTGTTGCTAATTTTAGAACATAGAAATTCTCACATTGCAGCACATCAAAATCATCTTTAATCATTTGCATTTGAAAAAATGACTTACCACAATAGTTTATTTGTGATCTGAAATTCCACACCCAAAAGAAGCACTTATTTCATTGATGTACCTGGAAACTTAAAAGACATAATATTGAGCCAACGAAAGCAGCTACTGGCCTTCCACAAATGAGATCAAGATGTGCACAAGAGAATTATCAGAAAAGCCTGTCTGATGTGAAGCGAAAGATAATAGATCGGGATCCACATAGCAAAATATATTACATTTAAACATATAAAATACATATAGTATCATAGATTACAGGTTCTCTTCCCAAAGTTTCAAAACCATTTCACTTTAAGTCTGCCTACCAATACCTGAACAACTGAGGGAAATCCTCTTGTTTTATATTCAGACAGATTAAAAGAATTCAAAGGACTTCTTACTACTCTCTCATTGTTCAAAGCTTTCTAACCCCCTATAAAATAAACTTCATGCTCCAAAAATTTCCTATTCTATAACAGTATCTCTGTAAATATCCATAGCCTATCTTATCCTATCCTTATAATTGTCTAATGAACTCTCAGTTCCCTAAGTCAGGCATTCTTAACCAATGTACCAAAAATAGGCTTCAGAAATATTGAATTATTTCTCAGTCCTCAGAGGGGCTAGTAGGGCATGAGGCCAGTGCTTTCCAGCCATGAGCAAATTCAACATTTACTCTAGTGTAATATACAAATAAAATTTTACATGTATGCCATGGTATTTTTTAAAAATTGGAGAAGAATTAGACTGAGTATAGCAGATGGACATTGGTTAATATTACTAGATCACCTAATAATGCTTTCAGAAGCAATTTCAATAGTGCCTAGTACAGCCAGGTGTGGTGGGACACCTGTAATTCCAACACTTGGGAGGCTGAAGCAGGAAGGATCACTGTGAGTGCAAGGCTAGCCTGTGCTACATAGTGAGTTCAAGGTCAGCTTGAACTACATAGGGAGACCTTGTCTTAAAAACACCAAAAAAATTTTTCTAAGTGCCTAGGACATAGTAAGTGAAGTAAAGTGCTTATGTATTTTTAAAAAAATACATACAAAGTTTCCACCACTCAAAGCCTAGAGGAGGGGGCATCCAGGCCACCATTCCATCACTCCCAGCCCAGAGGAAGGGGCTTCCTGGCCACTGTTCCACTGCTCCCAGCCCAGAGGTAGGGGCTTCTGGGATGCCATTCCACACCTCCCAGTCCAGAGTTAGGGGCTTCAGGGGTGCCGTTCCACTGCTCCCAGCCCAGAGGAGGTGAGCCACATGGGCACCAATTCACCCTGCCCCCACCATTGAAATGAGAAGACATGTGAACAAGTCTCAAAACCAAAAACCAAACTTCCAGGTCACCTACAGCAACCTCTAAGGAAAATGAGATGGAACACTCTTATATTCAACCACCTGGACTCCCTAAACTGTCAACAAAAGAGGATCTGGAGAAAATGAAATCAGAAATAATTTCTCAGATAACAGCAGAGATTGTGCTCATAGTGCAAGACATGATTAATAAATCTAGAGAGGACACATATAAAAAATAGAGGCACTGAGGAACACAATGGAATCCCAACATAGGAAACAAATGGAATCCATAAAACAGATGCAAACAGATTTTCAGGAGATCAAAAACTCCATTGAAAGTCTTCACAGCAGAATGAGCCAATGTGAGGACAGAATTTCAGATATAGAAGATAAGACTGCAATTAGTGACTAGGAAATGAAAAATTGCTTCAGGTCCCACTGCTCCTGGTCCAGAGGAAGGGGCTGCCCGGCCACCATCCCTCCCGCCTCTCCCAGCCAGGAGGAAAGGGCTTTTGGGCCACCATCATCCCACCATTCCTGATCCAGAGGAAAGGGCTTTTGGGCTACCTTCTGTTCCTCCACTCCCAGCCCAGAGGAAGGGGCTTCCAGGCCACCATCCCTCCTGCCACTTCTGGCCCAGAGGAAAGGGCTTTTGGGTCACCATCTGTCAAGCTGCTCCTGGCCCAGAGGAAGGGGCTTCTGGGCCACCATCCCTACCACCACTCCCGGCCCCTGTCCCACCTCTCCCAGCTCAGAGGTGAGCCATGTGGATGACAACATCACCCCCTCTGCTCCCCCAGTTGAAATGAGAAAAATTGCTTCAAAATGGTAAGGGACCAAGAGAAATTAATCCAGCAGCTGCTAGACAATGCTAAAACATAAGACTGATTGGAGTCAATGAAAAAACAGGAGAGAGTGCAGATGACATAAAAAAACTGTTCACAGAAATAATGGCAGAAAACTTCCCAAGCAGGGGAAAAGAACTTGACATACAGATAAGTGAGGCATATAGGACTCCAACTAGCCTTGATCAAAAAAAAAAATCTACCATAGGCATATAATTGTTAAGATTCCAGAAACCCAATAGAAGAGCAAAGTTCTACATACAGTTAGAGAAAAGAAACAAATCACATGCAAAGCAAAACCCATCAGAATCACAGCAGACTTCTCAGTGCAAACCCTCAAGGCAAGAAGAGCTTAGAGGGACGTATTCCAAGCACTATAGGAAAACAGCCTCCAACCCAGATTGATGTACCCTGCAAAACTATCTTTCAAAACTGATGGAGAAATAAGATACTTTCAAGACAAAGAGCACCTTAGGAACTTCATGTATACGAAACTAGCACTCTGAAAATTTTTAGATAATATCCTAGGAACAGACAATGAGGATCACAACCCCAGGAAGCACAGCAGAATGAAGCCATTGGGAGTGACAATAAATTAAATGTACAGGGGAAGAACCCAACAAAAAGAAAAAGTCAAGACAATGATAACTCAATATGTATCAGTTATAACCATCAGGGTTAATGGTCTCAATCCACCTATCAAAAGAAATAGACCGGCAGAATGGATCAAGATGCAAAATCCAACAATATGCTGTATGCAAGAAACACACTTAATTCAAAATGAAACTCATAGACTGAAAGTTAAAGGGTAGAAAACAATACTCCATGCAATGGGAACACCTCCCCCCCGCCACAAAAAAACCCCGTAGGAATAGCTATCCTCTTTGCAGATCAAGTAGATTTCAAATGAACACTTATTAAGAGAGACAAAGAAGGACACTACATCCTTGTAAAGGGAAAAATCCAACAAGAAGAGATTACAATCATAAATATCCATGCACCAAACTGTAGTGTGCCCAATTATATAAAACAAATACTAACAGACATGAAAAGTCATATATGCACAAATACAATTATAGTGGGGGACCTCAATACCCCACTGTCACAAATAGATAGATCAACTAGACAAAAAATAAGTAAAGAAATACTAGACCTCAATTGAACTCTTGAACAAATGAACATAACAGATGTTTATAGAGTGTTGCACCCCACAAAATCAGAATACACATTCTTTTCAGCTGCACATGGGTCGGTCTCCAAAATAGACCACATACTCGCTCATTGAACATGTTTAGGCAAATGCAAAGGAATTGAAGTTATCCCCTGTATATTATCAGACCAGAGTCCGATGAAATTGGAGATCCATAGCAAAAGAAACTGCAAGCATTTCATAAATACATGGAAACTGCACAAAACACTTTTGAAAGAATAACCAATGGGTCACAGAGGAAATTGAAGACAAAATCAGACAGTTCCTTCAATTAAATGACAATGACAATACAACATATCAGAATCTATGGGACACAATGAAAGCAGTCTTACGAGGGAAATTCATAGCAGTGAATACACATATTAGGAAAACAGAGCAAGCCCAATTAAACAACCAGATGCTAAACCTCAAGCTTCTAGAAAAAGAAGAGCAGGACAAACTCAAAGCTCATACAAGGGAGGAAATTATAAAGATCAGAGCAGAAATCAATTCAATGGAAACTAAGAGAATGATACAAAAAATTAGTGAAGCCAAGAGTTAGTTCTTCAAAGAAATAAACAAAATTGACAAACCCTTAGCCAACCATATCAGAAAAAGGAAAGAAAAGGCCCAACTCCATGCACCTAGCAATGAAAAGGGTGAAATTGCAACAGACCCAGCAGAAATCCAGAGGATCATCAATACCTATTTCCAGAACTTATAAACCAATAACATGGAAAACACAGAAGAAATGGACAGATTCCTAGATACATATGAATTACCAAAGTTGAATGAAGAAGACAGAAAAATTCTACACAACCCAATATCAACCAATGAAATTGAAAATGTAATTAAAAACTTACCAACTAAGAAAAGCCCAGGTCCTGATGGCTTCACTGCTGAATTCTACAAGACATTTAGAGAGGAACTGCTGCCACTACTGTTGAAACTCTTCAATGAAATTGAAAGGGAAGCAATACTCCCAAATTCATTCCTGGAAGCAAGCATCACCTTGATCCCCAAAGCAGGAAAAGACCCAGCTGAAAAAGAGAACTATAGGCCAATCTCACTAATGAATATAGATGCAAAAATCTTTAATAAGATACTGGCAAATAGAATGCAGAAGATCATCAAGAAGATCATACACCCTGATCAAGTGGGATTCATCCCAGGGATGCAGGGATGGTTCAACATATGCAAATCAATCAATGTAATACATTATATCAATAGAGTCAAGGACAAAAACCATATGATTATCTCCATAGGTGCAGAAAAAGCCTTTGACAAAATCCAACATGCATTTATGATAAAAGCCCTATAAAAAATTGGAATAGATGGTCTCTACCTCAAACTGATAAAAGCCATCTATGAAAAACCAACAGCCAGTATCATACTAAATGGTCAAAAACTGAAATCCTTCACACTAAAATCAGAAACAAGACAAGGATGTCCACCATCACCACTCTTGTTCAATATAGTTTTGGAAACATTAGCCACAGCAATTAGACAGGAGAAAGAAATAAAAGTAATAAAGATAGGAAATGAAAAAGTCAAATTGTCATTATTAGCAGATGATATGATACTCTATATAGAAGACCCCAAGAACTCACCAAAAGTCTTCTAGACTTAATAACCAAATTCAGTAAAGTAGCTGGATACAAGGTCAACACACAAAAATCAATAACTTTCCTCTACATGAACAACAGATTCACTGAGAGAGAAATAGGGCAAATAATTCCTTTCACAATAGCATCCAAGAAACTGTAATACCTAGGAATCAACCTAAGAAAAGAAATCAAAGACCTCTTCTCTGAAAACTATGGCACTCTGAAAAGAGAGATTGAAGATGATATCAGAAAATGGACAGACATCCTCTGCTCCTCGGTAGGAAGGATTAATATAGTGAAAATGGCCATACTTCCACAACTGCTATATAGATTCAATGCCATCCCAATTGAAATTCCTGCAGCATACTTCACGGACCTTGATAAAACAAATCAAAAATTCATTTGGAACAAAAAGAGACCCAGAATAGCAAAAGCAATTCTAGGTAACAAAGACATGGCATGGGGTATCAAAATCCCCAACTTGAAACTATACTACAAAGCTACTGTGATAAAAACAGCATGGTACTGGCAAAGAAACACACCTGAAGACCAGTGAAACAGATTAGTAGATGCCAAAACAACTCCAGACACACTCAGCCACCTCGTCTTCAAGAAAGGAGCCAAACACCCTCACTGGAGGAAAGATAGACTCTTTAATAAATGGTGCTGGAAAAATTGGGTTTTAACTTGTCAAAGATTAAAACTAGACTTATATCTCTCGCCATCCACTAAACTGAAATTGAAATGGATTAAAGATCTAAATATTAAAATAGAAACTCTGAACCAGTTGGAACAGAGGTTAGGTAGAACCCTTGAAGATATTGGTGTAGGAAAAGATTTTATGAACAAAACCTAAATTGCCTGTGAACTAGCACAAACAATCAACAAGTGGGATCTCTTCTTATTAAAAGGCTTCTGCACAGCAAGAGAAACCACCAGCAGTGTGAAGAGACAACCCACAATGTGGGAAAAAATCTTCACCTGCTCTTCCTCAGACAAAGGTCTACTATCTCGAATCTATAAAGAATTTAAAAAGATCAGACCTCCCAAATTTAAAGACCCAATTCAAAAATGGACATCTGAAATGAACAGACATTTCTCACACAAAGAAGTAGAAATAGCAAATAAATATATGAAAAATGTTCTACCTCACTGGTCATTCGAGAGATGCAAATGAAAACAATGCTGAGATTCCACTTCACTCCAGAAAGAATGGCTGCTATCATGAAATCAACCAATAACAAATGCTGGCTGGGCTGTGGGGAAAGAGGAACCCTGCTCCACTGCTGGTGGGAGTGTAGACTGGTGCAAGCACTGTGGAAATCAGTGTGGAGATACCTCAAAGAACTAGGACTGGAAGTCCCATTTGACCCAGCTATTCCCCTGTTGGGTATCTTCCCCAAAGAATCATACCACCATGATATATGTGCATCCATATTCAAAACAGCACAATTTGTAATAATTAAAACTTGGAAGCAGCCCAATTGCCCATCAAATGGAGACTGGATAAAGAAAATGTGAGTTTTTAAAAAAATAAAATGGTATACTACTCAGCCATAAAGAATGAGAAATTAGAGACATTTATAGCTAAATGGATGCACATTGAGGCAATACTCTTAAGTGAAATAAATAAGACACACGTGTAAATACTGAATAGTTTCTCTAGTATGAGAAACTGAAAGTATAAATAAGGACTAAAAGGTATAATAGATAATGTGAAATAGGACAAAAGGGGCAAATGGGAAGGGGAAGTGGGAGGGGTAGGGGAAAGGAAAGAAGGGAATGGAATTAATATGAGAAAATGGAAAAATGGAAACAAAATCTTTGAAAATAGGGAGGAATGGAGGGGTTGAAGGGAGGGCTGGGGAAGGGGGAAAAATAAGAACCAAGAAAGTTTATATAAAGGTGCAAATTTCCAATGATGGATGTCATTATATTGTATATCTAAAATGTACCAATTATTAAAATGAATAATTGATAATGCCAAATAGGAAGAAAAGGTCCAAAGGAATAGGGGAAGTGGGAAGGGCAGGGGAAAGGAAAGAAGGGAAAGGAAAACTTATGAGAAATGGAAAAAATGGAAACAACATCTTTGTAAATAGGGAAGGGTGGAGGGGTGAAGGCAGTGCAGGGAAAGGGGAAAAAATAAGAATCAAGATGCATCATGTAAAGGTACAAGTTCCCATTGAGAAACGTAAATATATTGTACACCTAAAATGTACCAATAAAAGAATTTTTAAAAATACATACAAAGCCACTATTTAAAAAAATTATGCTAAAATATAAGTGACTGATAAATTGAATGTGCCAAGTGATACAGTCTAATACATATGTTGCTAAACCAAATTAAATTCTAATTGGATAAAGCTTTAGCATCTCTTCTCCTAGCAATTACCTATTTCCTTTGTTGGATGATCAACCCTTCCCTGCCTTGAAAACTATTTCCATAAGGCATAAATGCATAAATTAATATTGTTTCATAGAAGACTGCCACATGTCTCCTATACTTCTCTATCCTAATACTCTTACAGTAATTTCATATCTCACTGGATTTGGCAAAAACAGCCTTTATTGGACCCAGAAGTAAGTCTTTGAAAGAACATTACAGATGTTCAAAATCAGAAGATTATAGTTCCATGACTATAAGATCACTTATATACTGTAAATTATCACATAGTCATATAACCTTCATGGGCCTTTAAGTGGTTTTCTCAGCATGGGTAGATTTGCACTATGAATATTTGTTGAATGAATCCATGAATACCAAATAAACAGATTTTAGTTGATTTATGCCAACTACTGTATTACCAAGGAATCAAATAAAACAATTTGACTTTTGCACAATGGTTTGGCCTGGCTAAAATCAATGATAATATAGCAATAAGCGATTATACCAAAATGACAAAACATGATATCTGGGAGATGGGAATCATTGTATAATATCGTTCTATTTTAATAGTCAAATGTAGAAGTTAAGTTTTCAATCTATATTGTACTGATTCCTTAAATTAGATCTCAAGACTGACGTAGAACTATCAGTTAGATGGATAAGTTTCATGTACAGGTTTGAATCTATTGAAAATCAACTTTTAAAAAATATTCAGTTTTTTCAATTCTTTGCATACGTCTGATCTTTGGGAAAAATTATCTACTGCAAAAAGTTTGATGTTATATATGAATTCTGTGTTCATAGATTGACTGCTACCAACTCACCAGGAGGCTCTAGGGAAAGCTAGGTGGCACTGAATTTGATCGTAAAAGACAGATCATATTTTTAAACGAATTCTTCCAACAAGTTAGCTATATAGCAGAGGTTTGCCACTTTTTCTTTCAAACTGTTCAGGCTGTCAGCATTCCTGGAGAGGGGTGGGGGGCGGTGAGGGAGGATTCAAACTCCTAGAGTGGATTCACTTAAGTGGATTGGGCCCTAATGGAGACCTGTGAGAAGACACACTCCTTCTGGCATTACTTGTACTGCTCTCTCATATTCTAAGCCTCCCAAGAAAACCTTGCATTAATATAGTACTTCACAGTCTTAAGGTATAGCCCAAAGTGGTTCCATTTAATCATACTGCTAGCCTGTTGGCTCTGTAAAGTAGCCAGGAGAAGCATTGCTACAGCCCCATAAATGGGGCATGGGACAAGGAAGAAGTATAAGATCTAACCTAGCTACTAAGCTGGGGCTTGAACCTAGGCCTGGCATCCTTCCTACAACATCACAGGAGCTTTGCAGTCTCTAAAGCTATAGGGAGCCACTACCTGAGGAAGTAGCTGCTGTTGATGGCCATTCTGGAGAGCCTTGGAAATGGATCCAAGGTACTGTATCATGCTAGGGTGAGGTGCTTAGTCTCCATCAGATGTGGACAAAATCATTGCTAAAAGGAAATAAAATTCCCTTTGGCTTGCTCCTGCCTTTTTTATGGCTTCCCCTTTGTTAGTTAGGAGCTAATTATATAGCATGCTGAATGTCTCTGCTCCCAGGCCTGTGCTGCCTGATCTCTGACCATTTGCCTGCCTGTTATTTCTATCAGCAGACAGAGATCAGTAAGAGAAATCATCAGACTAATCAGCCTCCTCTCCCACTTGTTAGCATCAGTAGCAAAATCTTTGATGAGGACAGAATGTTTCATACTTGGCTCTCAAGCATTTGGACATGTGGGGATTATTTATGGATTTCATTATTCACCTCATTTCCATCTACTATTAGAATGAATTGCCAAGGTTTGCCTACATCCCTAACTGGATTTCAAATTTGCAGAGGATTCTTATGCCCTGAAAAGCTGAGCATCATACCTATCCATGACAAATTTTGAGTTTCAGAATACAAACTATAAAGAAATTCTTGTGTAAGATTAGATGGTGTCATGAGTGAGAAAGTCTTATACAGTAGGAACATCTCACTTTGAACAATAAAACTCTTTCTGAAAAGTTCTTACAAATAAGATTTATGAACATTTAGTTGTGTTTTGAATCAATCAGAGGAGTGTCAACTCCTCTTAGCCCACTGTGCTATGAGTATTTTGCAGGTGAAAAGTGTTTATGTGAGGAAATATACCCCCATTTATCTTTTCTATAAATCTGAATTTTAATATACCATGTTGTCTTAAAACACATAGATAGGTAGATAGATAGATATCTGCCAAGATTATTTTCACTGAATATCTGGTAGATTAAGGGACTCATTCTCCCATGTTATAAACTGCCTAGCTGTTTCCTCTTCCAAAGCTGAGAAGTTCTTATCATAAATTGGATATAAGGCTTTCTAGGAGCCACTCTCCATATTCAGGAGAAAATCAAATAGACCAGTTCATACAGCAAGATTTAGAAATGTCTGTTTTATGTAATATTAATCTGTTCATTATTGTATTTATGTTTATTTGAGTAAGAAAGGCCTATGTGTTTTAAAATCTGATATCTTTGTAAATACTCTAATCACTTGCCTATATGATTTTCATTTAGACCCCAAGAGTCAAAATGAACTCATTCATACATGTTATACTCTCTTCTGTTTGGGCCTTGTCTTCCCTATTCCTCGAAAAAAGCTAATGTTTTTAGCTGCCATTTTCCAGAAGATTGCTCTACCTTTGCTGTCATTTGTGCAGACAGCGTCAGAATTCCAGCACAAACATATAGTGCCAAGAAAAATAAGCCATCTTTAAAAAAAAAGTGTTTTAAGCATAGTAAATCTTCTTTTGCCTACTGTTGAAGTTTCTCTTGGCCCACTGCCCAATATCCATTAGGTATATCCAAATATTCCAGCCCCAGACACAAAGCAGAGCGGTTACTTTTTAGATTGGTTTGTACTATTTACTGTCAGAGATGATGGCCACAAGGACAATGGCATTGAGCCTTGTTGTCAACTCCCTTGGTTCACAATTCTTCACTGGCTGTAGTACTGATTCCTATCTTTTTGTCTGAGATAAAAAGTCATGTTTTACTTAATGACTGCTTCCCTCATACATGCCTAATCATCCTTAGAAGCAGACCCAGAATCTATTTGCAGTGTCCCTCAACCTTAAAAATACTAGCATGTGCTTGTGCTGGCTAGGCACTTATACAAGGCAGGAGAAACCACAAGAAGTGAAGAGCCATGGAATTCATTTCTATTGGTGGACACCATATTCTAGCATTATTTCTAGTCCTGATGCACAAGGGCAGTCTGCTAATATGCACACAAAGCCTCAAGAAGCTTCCTGTTCTACTTCGGGCATCTCCTGAGGCTATCTTTTTAAAGAATTTACTTTGATAATCAGTTTTTAAGAATCAATATTTCTTTTCCTATTTCCCTCTGCTTGGATATAAAGTGATTTGAACAAAGAGCTCTTATGCTTTTGGACTGATCAGAATTTTTGTTGGAGAATATACCCAACAGTCCTCCCTTCATGTATAAACTCTGTTTTTCTCCTTCCACTAGGACATCGTAATGGTTGTCAGCACTGGGATTCTGGGGAGAGTAAATTCACGTATGCCCCATCTGCTTGGAGGTCTCTCTGGGAGGGCAGTGTGTGCGAAGATCTTTGTTGAACCATATTTTCTGCAACAGCCAAATATCCCATCACACTTATTTCTCTCATGAGGCTATTCCTGGAAGATAATGGCATTTTACAGTTGAGTGTGACCTATTCCTAGGGATATTTGGATCAATCTAATTTAGGCAAATCATGATGAAACACATAAGTTATCCTCCTGTTGTGAAATGAAGGCTGTTTTTGAAGTTTTTGTATCTCTAATTCTCCCAATCAGTGGGACAGAATTAACACATGAAAATATTCACATTGGAGGACCAGATAAGACAAATTGCTCATAACCACCCAGCTTTGAAAGATTGAGATTTAACAAGACAAGCAATCAGAGGCTGAATTGAATGGCTAAGGGGTCTGTGTCCCTTTCTAGAATAATGAGAGATTATGAATGAAGCACAAGGCAGAAAAATTGTTGTTTGGTATATAAATGCAAGTAATAAAATCTGCCAAAACATAAGGCAAAGCTTCCTCTCTCTTAAAAAAGTGCAAGGTTTACACAAATACATTTTGTGAATATATGTACAGTAAAATCTTTGCAAAAATTATGACATGTAATTAATTTGGAAAAGAGGTACTATAGGGATATTTTAAAGTTTTATTCCCTTCTTTATAACATAATTCAAAGATGTCTTCAGTTTTTTTCTTTCCTTTATAAACTCAAACTCCCACCTGAAAAGCAGTTTGTTTTTCACTATGAATAAAATAATTATACTTGGTTCAGGTGTAGGGTTGGGTTACTTTGGACAGTGTAAGAAGATTCTGCCCCTTAGTCCTTATCTATTTACTCCCTGAAGGATTTCTGTATTCCCTCAGAAACACCAGGCAGTAGCAGCAGCAATAATCTTATTTACAAAGGGGTCAGGAGGGCAGGGGTTTAGAGGCCCCAAGGGCTGGTGTTCAATAAGGTCCCTGTCATCCTGAGATCAGAGGGTTCGCCCCAGCCCAGGTGAATAATGACCAAGAACACTTTGTGACTGATGACTGCTCTGTTTGGGGAGCTAATTGATGTCCCTCTGTTCCAAGTGAGTAATGCCCTTTCTTGCCATGTTGGTAAGTCATCAAGAGGGAAAATGTGTGACCAGCTCATGAGGAAAAAATACGGAGCTTCCACCCCAACCTCTGAGTGTTTTACTGCACAAAGCAGAAAATGATACCTTTGCATATGTATATAATGCTTTGTAAGAACATCTTTGAATTAGCTGGACTGGGAAAAAGGTTGCATAAACTTTGACCTTTTTGGCTAACATTATGAATCTGCTTAGACTTCTGTAAATTACAGTGTAAGTACACGAAGAGCAATAAATGTCCTTATCATCTATGACCCTTGATGGTCTGGCATGTGGTCTGCATCTTTGTTCTTCAGTTACCATGTCCTAGTCACATGAGACTATGTGACATTCACCAGACATGTCATACTCTCATACATCTCTCACCTGTTGCCCCAACCCAACCATAATTTCTCTTCCTATCACTTCTTTTATGCTCATTTTTCCCTTCCCTCTTTTTCAATATAGTTCCTACTTTGTCCTTAATACTCTGTTCAGGTACCACCTTTTCTTTGTACATTAAATGTTATTGCCTTTTTTGGTTTCCCATAGCACTCTCTGTTTCAGCATTGTATTGCAATGAGATAATCTTTTTAAAGTGTTGACATTCTTTTATTAGATCTTACATAATTTGATGATTTGCCATGGTACTCAATAAATGTTGCTTGAATTAAACAGGATAAATGCACAGTACAGTTCACTAAATGGAAATTAGCTTATGGAGCTCAATTCAGGAATCCTATAGTTTAGAGGAAATCCAATTTATAATACTTACTAGTTATGTGACCTTGGACAGGTCACTGTCAAATGGGGGTAATTGTATTTCACAGGGTGGTTGAAAAAATTAAATGAGATGATCTATTTCATAATAAATGAGGTAAGTGCTAACTACTGTTATCAGTGCTAAGTACAAGGTAAGTTCTCAATTTCTAAATTATTCTTTAACATTTTAACAAGTTATATTTCATTGACTAGTTGAATATTATTTCCTAGATATATTATGTTATGTACAGGTTAAAAAATAAAAGGCAAGCTTTTTTTTTTAAATTAAGCAGATCAAAATGAAAACCTTCCTGTAAGAAGTGATCAAAAGTCTAGAAAAACAGCTACTATAGGTAGGATCAGGGATGTATTTTTAGTGCCCAGCTCTGGATATAAAATAAATCAAACTTCCCCTCAGCCACTCTTTCAGCTACCCAATGTGAGTGATGACTCATACTGAGCAAGTAATACAGAATATAAATTTAGTTTATTCTGACACTCAGAATGGATTTGATAAAGTTTTTTAATTGCTGCTGTTTGGAAAATGAAGGAAAGAAAATGCTAGTACCTGGCTAGAAACATCTGCCTCATCACACCTCCTTTACAACATGGTATGACAGAAAGACTCAGAGTTTAAAGCCCAAAGACATGGGTCTCAGTTCAAGAGACACAATTGACTAACAACTATCCATGGGAACTTAAATAGGATAACTTGACCTCTTTGAGCTACATGGATAGAATGTACATAAAATATTGAAACAGTGAAATTATTTTTACTAGGCATCTGGCATGTAAAGGAAGTATTTCCATCCTTAAATTTGCCAGCAGTTGGGAAATTTTCAATAAATTGTGGAATATATGGCTTCAACTGAAAAATAATCAATGGAAGCACTGTTAATAAAAATAATGTGGGCTTTGGAATCAGAAAGGCCTACATTACAACTTTTGCTCTGTTAAGTTTTTTTCACCTATAATATAAAATTAATTATATATACCTCATAGGTTGTTTTCCATGTGTAAAGTGCTGGCACAATGTCTGCCATGCTGTAGGCATACAAAAATATAGCTACTTTATTCCCTATCATAAGCTACAGAACTGATATTGACATTAAATAAATAAGATAAAATGAAGAATTCAAACATGGATTCATTCTAGTTCTTCAGATTGATGTAGCCTTTCACTGTTTTCAGTGCTCTTCAAAACACTTTATATCATCTGATGCTACTGATATTTTCAGAGATGGCATTTTTACAGATGATAAAACTGTATTTAGGGGTTCTGACTTTTCCAAGCCAAAACAGTTAGAAAGTGAATTATCCAGAATGACATCCTAGGTCTGATAATTCCTCCTTCAGTGTTCTTTCCAGCACAATAGCTGCCTCTATTAGTCAGAGCTGGGTATCTTTGGGTATTTTTCATGCTTCTGATGTTAGCCAAAAAGATTATCTTCTGGGTAAGGATCTTGTGAATATTTTCAGGTGGATTGGGGTTACCTAAACATGTTGTTATTGTTGTTATTATTATTATTGTTATTATTATCACCAGAAGTGCTTTATTAGTCATCTATTTATTAGTGTTAAGAGAAAAATTACTTGTTTCCTCTAACAAATAGTTGAGCACTCATGTTTAAGGGAATGAGGTGCTGCTGCTAATATTTGGAATCCTAGTGTTTCATTTTTCTCCTGATCTAAAACCACAACTGTAATACTTTGTCTTCTCATTTGCCAATTTCTTCCTATCAGTCCTTTGGGAGCAATGTATCTTGTAGTCTCACATACTCATTACTTAACATTACAGTGTGATAGTTTAGTCTTGAATATTCCCCAAAGGCCTGTGTGTTAAAGGTGTGGTCCCAGCCTGTGGCACTGATGGGAGGTGGTGGAACCTTTAGGAGGTGGAGTCTGGTGGAAGAAAGGCCAGTGGAGGCATGCTCCTGAAAGGGATACTGCAACACAACTGCTGCTGTGAAGAACTGTGCTACCATAAGCCCAAATCAATAAGGCCAAGCATCCATGGATGAAACCTCTGAAATGGTAAGCTGAAAATAAGGCTTTTCTCCTTTTAGGTGAATATCTCAGGTCTTGGTGGTAGAAAGCTGACATACCCAGAAACTGCTAATGTGGTTATAATAGAAGCCCAATGACCTGTATGTCTAAAATGTTCTGAGGCCCACCCATTCCAGGTTTCATCACCTCCTAGGCTAACCAGACACTGCAAATATCCCTCAGTGTTCCAGGGACAGGGAGGAACAACAACGATGTCCATTGTTCACTTTCTATATCCCAATACGGAGCTAAGAATTTCAAATGTATCACCTCCAATCCAGGAAAAACTCATCATAGAACATTCCAAAGAGTGAAATTTTCCCAGCTGGAATCACTCGTGGAGGACACAGTGGAATTTCTGTATGTCTCAATTAATGTTTTGTTTCTGTATTACTGTAAATTTATTTTTCAATATAAAAGGCAACACATCGACTGGAGGATCAATTTGTGAGTTTTCAACAATATAAAAATGTTGAAATATGTATCTTCCCTTGGGAAGCCTTAGCATAAAATTTAAGAACTAAGAATGCATGTTGTTTACTTTTTATTAGAAGTATCCAGCTTATGTAGCTAGCTACAGTATTTAAAAGAGGGAGAATAGGAAATCTTGATTAGTTATTAAAAAACAGATAATTCACCAATTCATTATTTGAAAAGTTTAAAACCTTTTCAAAATTGACTGAAAACATTTTGACAAATATTTAAAGATCATTATAATGCTTTAAAAATTTATTATTATTATTATTATTATTATTATTATTATTATTATTATTATTATTTGGCGGGGTTGAGACAAGGTCTCACTCTGTAATTCAGACTGGCCTTGAAGTCACTATATAGTTCAGGCTGGCCTGAAACATGTGGCAGTCCTCCTGCCTCAGCCTCCTGAATACTGGGATTAGTTTATTCTTTTTTTTTTTCCTTAAATTCTTTTATTGGTACATTTTAGGTATACAATACATTTACATTTATCATTGGGTTCTTGTACCTGTACATGATGTATCTTGGTTCTTATTTTTTCCCCATTCCCTGTCCTCCCTTCATCCCCTCCACCCTTTCCTATTTACAAAGACTTTGTTTCCATTTTTTCCTTTTCTCACAATTTTTCCTTTCCCTTCTTTCCTTTCCCCTTCCCCTCCCACTTCCCCTACAGCTTATTCTTTTTTCAAATAGAAATTATGTGAGTTTTTACAAGCTATGTTTAAAATCATTTGTCTCTTACGTGGTTCAGAATATCTGTTTGTAAACTATTTAGATTGTATATTTTATGTCTGCTAAATCTCAATTTAATTTACAATTCTGACTAATTTTTTTAATGTATTGCAAAATCATTAAAATATTTAGTGAAATAACAGTACTTGAAAAAGGTGTACCAGCCATTTCTGCTTTATTTTATAACTGCTGGCTTTCTGCATGGTTTTTCCTATGTTGAAAATAAATATATTAATCCAATCTGTCTCTAATTTTCAAATAAAGTCATAAATGCTCTTCTGAGGAAAAAATTAGTTGTTCAGCAATGTTTTAGATTATAAGTCCCAAGTATTTTACCATCAGACTGTGAAGTAAGAATTCAAAGGCATTTTATGTTCTTCATGATAATCTAGAATTTTTATTTGATTCCAGGTAACTTTGGACAATAGACATGATGAAATGTTTTCTCTTGAATAAATAACACTTAAATTACACCAACGAAATAAATATACTGTGAGCTTAATACATTGTAAATATTACAGAAGTACTACTTTGCTCTAGTAATTTAATGACTGAAGCTACATTTAATAACAATCTTACCAGTACTTGTATACAAAGTATTATAGAGATTACTAACAAAGATATTACAGCTGTTGCAAGGATGTTACCAGCTCAACAAACATCTAACAATACAATATTCTTCTAAGAGGAAAAGTAATAATGTTAGATCTACATACAGTAAAGAGTAATGTTTTCCACTTGAAACACTGGAAATAAGAATCTAGGTAATCTGGTATATTAATTCATATTATTACAAGAAAAAGTTTCCTTTCTGGGTGACTCTGATCCCCAGGAGGCCTGGTCCAGTAAGTATACATGAAGAGAGCTGTTAGGATGTCACAGCAATGTAAAGAAACTCTCCTGTCTGAAAATTTCTGATTGGTAATCCACTGCTTAAACATCTGACTTTTAAAAAACCTATTTACATACATTCAACCCAAATCAGTAGAGAGAATGTTTCATCTATATTACAATAGGCATTGTCAACATTTCGTCAGAAGGCCAGTGCAAGACAATTGTGAATAGCCATTGCCCAGCATTTAGGAGATTTTAAAATATCATACAAATATACAGTTAAAGTGTGAGAAATCTAATTTTGTGCATGATATTGATAGTCTCTTTTATGGATATGAAATGGCAAAAAATAATCAACAGGGCAGTAATTAGAGTGCTACTCATCCAGGGCCTGATTCTCATTTGGTGGTTGGGCCTGTTTCCTGCAGTGTGAATTTAGGCAGACAAAATTCCTTGACATTTAATAAGAGACAGACTTGACTCAAACTACCAGGGAGGCTTGAGAATCGTCTCAGTGGCAGGCATGTCTGCAGTGTCTCCCAGATCATGTTTCTCTTACACATATTCAATATGTAATGGAAAATAAGTGATTCTTGGAGGCAGCCTTACTTGTCTAATTGAAACTGTTAGTCTAGGTCTGAATCATTACTCTAAAGAAATTGAGTGGGTTGGGAATTTGGCCCTTTCTGAAGATGAATGATGGCAGAATGCATGGTCAGGAAAAATGTCATCCTCAGAGAAAAAGAAGATAACTGTTGCCAGAGCCTATAAATACTTAAATTTAAATAATATTTAAATTAATGGATCTAGTTAAGGGACTAGTTAATGAATGATGCTAATGAATGGTAATTCTAATGAGTATATTCACTGGAGAGAACATTTTAGTCACTTGGATTAGGAAATGATATGGGAAGTGTCAAAATGAATCCAACTAATTTTAAGTGTTTTTAAATGAAGGTGGCTAACACATATATGATGATATTTCACAGATATTTCTTAGAATATCAGTAAGCACCAAGTTTAGTGCTATCAGCCCCATTGTCCCTTAATTTTTGTATATGATTTAGGTCTTAAAAGCATAATATACTATTAAACCTACATGACATTCACACAAATACAGTTTCAAAAATGAATCCTGGAATTTTTTTATACCTGTAAGAATTTCATCTCCATTAGGTCTTCACAGTTGTGTGAAGAGATTTGGTACTGCCTGGTGAACTTGAAGACATGTGGATTAATATTCAGGATGATGCAAGACAAAAGACTGGCAATTCTTAAATGGAAACTAGAACCTGGCAAGTTTTGTTTGTCAATAATCTTATCTCCTTCTAAAGATTTTTTTCACTCTCCAGCATGCTGAGCCCTCATTCGCATATTACAGAAAGGTAAAGTGAGAGAACCAGCAGACAGTTTCTAACTGTATCCCAGCATGGTCCACAGACAACATTCCATCTTAGACCATCAATTGCCCCATCAGACTGCTTGGGTATCACCAGAGCAAAAAATGACAAGATAGATGCTAGCTTTGCACTTCTTTTCATGATATGCGGCCCCAGGACCCTATAGGACCCACTCTTTATCAGTATAAGGAGGAAAGATTGTTTGTAAGTGAAATTTGACAGGGTCAAGTGGCTCCTTAAGCACTTCCTTCCCTACTGAAAAGGGGCCTAATTCAGAGCACTTATGATACCATTAAGGAATGTGAGACTGTGGCATCCAAAGAAAGAAAGCCATCTTCGTCCTTATGAAGGGCATCTGAACAAAGCACAGCTCACACATCCCAAGTGTGCCGTGCCAGCTCTTTGTTACCTGTATCACTCACTTCTTGATTCAGCCTCCTCAGCCACATGATGTAGACGTGGTAGTCCTGTTTCAGCATGGTGTGTATAATGTTACTAAAACTGGGATCATGCTACCTACATAGGCAATTGAAAAATGCTACTGTTTGGGGTTTTTTAAACTATTTTCCTTTAGTGATTTACTTCTCCATAAACTTGATGGACACTAGGTGCTCAGAAACCAAAACACTCTTATTTTTCCACAACACTATAAATACAAATGTTTACTTGAATGACTGCCATTGATTATTCCTTACTAAACACTGGTCTTATGTAATACCTAAAGGCTAATGTATTAATACTTGGCCCAATCTCTTAAAGGGGACAATGCTTTATAATCAGAATTTTTGTCAACAAGACTTCTGGAAGAACTCAATTTTAGAAACTGCATTCATGTGCAAGTGTGCAGCAAGTAGTACAGTTTACACTTGGTCACAGTTTTCTTTATGACATTGCAGTAACAGTTACAAGATAGAAAACATACACATATACACATTTATATTCACACTCACACACAATATAACTTTACTGATCGAGACAATACTTTTTTCAATTAAAAAAATGAGAACTGTTGTTTGGCCACCAGGCATGAAATCTACTTAAACCTGGAATATAAGAATGCAATACTCTTCAAGAAAAACAGCAACTGCACAGTGATAACAATATACATTAAGATTGACACATGCTGTTTTAAGAGGTCCAGTAATAGCTAGCGACTAAAGAAAGTCAGAGATGTCAGCCTAAAAAAGTCAATATGCTTTCTCGTTTCCATTCTGATTACAATCCATTACCCAATAGAACAGCTATGGTGCAGAAGATGATAAATGTCCTCTTATGAAAATAAAGGGCTTAACAAATGTTTAAGTGTCAATGAATTCTGCTCAATACTTTGATAGTCTTCAAATTCTTCTTGTTGTTTTATCAGAAAAATAAACCTTTATAGTTATTTCAGTGTCAAATTAAGATGGAGATATTTGAAGAAATATTAAGGTTTCTAAAATATCATGGACAATATTTTTAAAAAGTGGTCTCACTGGCATATATCCACTGCTGTGTTCCATTGTTCCCATAAAAGTCTACCTTTCAGTTTTGCTAAACCAGACAAATGTAAGTAACACATAGTAAACACTGATACACAACTCACAGGACACAATACATTTTACAAAATATTTCTAGTACTCTAGTTTAGTACTATAACTGTTGTAAAAATGGACATCTCTGATACTATGGACAAATACATGTCACATAAGAATGAAAGTTGTGATTACAAAGGCATTACTCATTTGATGGCATTTTTCTATGGGTACTTGGACTTCAAATTGTGTAGCCAAAGGTTTCCCTCCTATTTCACTGAGACTCTGAAGAACTATCCAGTCACTTAAGCAGCAAGCTTTCTTCCCTGTAAACCCCTGGAGAATGGAGTTTGAGTACCTAAACGATTGAAATGTCAGTGAACTGATAAATGATCATGGTGACAATCACCTTTTCACTGAGCATGGTAAACTTAAAAAAATATAACCGATGAGACGACAGACTCTTCTAGATTTTGAGCTTAAAAAAAAATGAATTTCTTTTCCTGTGCTTCCAGGGAGGCATCAGGCTCACAGAGCCTCGGCAGACGTGTCTGTGGATACAGACATGGTCACCTTGGCAATCTTGACTGTGCTTTTGATGCAGCTTTCCGCAGCCCTGTGAACACTGGCTGTGTTGTTTGCATGCTTGTGCAGGCAGTCTGAGTCCCCCATGCTGTTATCCAGAGGCTGCGCAGTGCCTTCACACGAGGGGAACATGCTCCGGAAAGCATGTCTCAGGTCCTTGCTCCTCAGAGCATAGATGATGGGGTTCACGGTGGAGTTCAGCAGGCAGAGCATACTGCAGAAGGCAAACACCGTCTTAATGAGCTTGTTCATCTTCCCAAAAACATCATATACCATGATTGCAAGCAGAGGGCCCCAGCAGATGATCAGGACCACCAGGATCAGGACCAGGGTCTTGGCCAGCCTAATGTCCATGCGGGCTTGGTCCGGCCGGGTCACCTGTACCTTGCCATCCTCCGATGTGTGGATGATGATGCTCTTCTGAGTTCCACGCTGAATCATGCGGACGGCGTGGCTGTGAGCCTTCCAGAGAATGTACATATACGCATACACGATGAACAACAGCAGGACGCTGGTGACCCCAATCCAGAACATCAGATAGGTTTCGTCAATGAGCGGGAAAATATCTGAGCAGACAGACTGCAGTTTCTTGCAGTTCCAGCCCAGGAGAGGCAGCACGGCAATTACAATAGCTATGGTCCACATCAAGCAAAAGGCCACGACAGCCTTGGGCCTAGTAACGATCCTCTTGTAGGCCAGGGGCCTGTGTATAGATATGTACCTGTCAATGGCTGTGAGGAACAGGCTGCCCACAGAGGCTGTGAAGGAAGCTGTGACCCCACCCAGTTTGAACAGAAACACATTGGGACTATCTTTGCGGTGGAACACGTGGAAGTCAACGAAACTATAGACAAAAATGACACTCCCTAGGAGATCTGCCACTGCCAGGCTGCCGATGAAGTGGTAGGAAGGCCTGCATCGGAGGCTGCGGGAGTGGAGGATGACGCAGAGGACCAGCAGGTTCTCCAGAACTGTGAAAGTGCCCAGTGTGAGTGAAAGCACAGCGATGGCCAGCTGCTGGCTGGGGTTCAGGATCATGAAGCACTCCATATCCATGAAGTTCTCCCCACACTGGATGTTCTCATCGTTCTCCTTGTAGGATGACAGAGACTTGTTGTAGAATTCTGTAAGGTTCCCTGGGTCTGCCGGGACCAACTGGGCATTTTCTCCTGCAGTCATCTTTTCTTGGAAGGGACTGCCCCTATAGGAAGTTAAAGGAAATTTCTGTGGCAAGTACCCTAATTTGGATGCCATGTCGCCTTTGATGTCTTCATACTGGATGTCATTTGAGCCCACATAGAGGAGGTCTGTGGTGATGGTTCGGAAGGTGGTGTCTGCAAGGCCATCTAGGATCGACTTCATAACCTCAGTCTTCAATTAGGTCAGATTCAAAATAACTGAGAAAGAGATGGCAGGAGGGAGTCCTAACAGGAGGGAAAACAGATAAGCTGAATGGTGAAAAAACAGGAGGATAATGAAAATAAACACTGTAAACATTATAAAAAAACAACATCATGGTATTCCGTTCCTGTTTCTCAACACAGGTCAACTCCTTACAGATTCAGTCAACATAATTAGTCAGTCACTAAGTTAGAAGAGAGTCCTCCAAAGACAGGGGATGGAATGGCACCCACCAGAGACAAATGACTTTCATTACTTAAACTCTTTGGATTGGAGTGACTGCAACAGTCCTGAATGAACGCCGAGGGTCAAACAGGACAAGCAACATGCACTTCACAGGGAGTATTTACCACTTGGCTTCTGCCACCACACACACCATCCTGAATTGATGGGGCTGGGGAAGGCAACCATGTATCCCATGATCTCTCTTCTGGAAGGCTACCTCATCAGACAGGTAAGTCTAAACCTATGAGACAACCAAAGAATAGTAGAGTGTAGAATAAGAGTTGAGCTGTGGAGTTTGTGTACTAACTATAAAGAAGGAGAATGCTGAGAACCAGATGCAGCTCAAAGCATGGGATGATCTGTTCTACCCAGGAGCAAGTTTTCTCACCCAGGGAAGAGGAGGTTTGGACCAAGCTGTGGAAGACCAAGATCTTTAACAACAGGAAGAGTAATAATGGAGGATACCTTCTGACAGTATTTGTTATAGCACAAGCATACCAGTGACACAAGCGTAACAGAGGACAGGAGACAGACCTGATGGTTCCTAAGCCTTTCCGAGTAGATGGCACTGGAAATCAGGATAACTCAGAGGAGGGAGCCAAATTTCAAGGGTTTTTCAACTCTAAGCTAAGCAATTTGGCATTGTTTCAAAATCAACAGCCAGAGAACTGATCTCACCGTTTATGAATGTTTGTTTAAAAAGTAGCTGTTCATCTCATTTTCTTTTTTGCTAAGTTGCCCAAGCTGCCCTCAAACTTGTGATCTTCTTGCCTCAGGCTACTGAGTAGCTAGATACAGGCATGTGCTACTTCAGCAGGCTAGTCATCTCTTTAGCTTATAAAAACATTGTAAGTACAGACTGATAGACCTATACTAGTTAAAGTAATTATAAAAGCCAATATTTTATTGTCATTTGTTGTTTCTAAACATAACATACTATACTGCAGGGAGTGGAGCAGACTGCCAACATCTTGAAACAAATAAAAAATCCTGGGTTTTCTTGCTAAAATATATAGATCCAAAGTATCTGAATAATTCATTTATTAATATATTATACATTTGACAAATTATGGAGCACCTCCTATGTACCAAGCACTAATGCATTAGATACCAGTGTCTTGACAGCATCAAGAAGGAATCCCTGTTGCTAGGAAGTATAAAGTTTAGCAGAGGAGACACACAACTGGCTCATTAATTATGAGCAGGCATGGTGTGGTATGAGCTACACTTGGGGACCACAAGATACCTTGGAGCACCCAGTCCAGGTGAAGGAGCCTTCCCCAAGGAAAGGATGGTAATACCAAGAAATGTGTAGGACTCACATGGATGGGGACAAGACCCAGAGTCAAAGAAAGGATTTTTACAGTAATTACTAAGTGTCACGATGTTTTAAAAAATAGTAAATTAGAATAGGCACAAATGACTAACTGTGGCCTATCACCTGACATTTTGCCACCTCCAAGTCCAAGCAACATCACTGCTCATCAAATTAGGACACTTGCTTTCTGACCAGCTTTCCTGCCCTTCTCTAGTCCTTGTCCTTTTGATCACTATTCAGAGCCGTTGGCATATCTTCACAAATGTACGGCTCAGTATGTGACTCTCTTGTTTTAACCTCTCTGTCCTAAAGATGAAACATGAACTCTTACACAGTTTCCCTTTCAGGCTCCTGCTCTCTAAGCTATGTGTTTCAGTCAAGCTGAGCTTTCAGATTCTGACCCTCACTCTCTTGTCCCTAATCCTCCCCACACGCCATTTGCCCAGAACATAAAACTCTCCACTTCCCACCTCCACCTATAAGAATGAAGACCTAGAAAAATCTTCCCAAGAACTATCTCTCCAGGTCTCTTCTTACTACCCCGGCCTCACACTTGGGCTGTACCAGATAGACTCTAGTCCAACAAACACAGCAATCAATTGCTTCTCAGCTCAGTGGCTTTGATCCCACTGTGCCTACACTATTCTGCCCAAACACTCTTTCTGTCCCTCTGCCTGGTTAACTCCCCCAACAGTTCAATGGCACTATGTCCCCTAACTCCCCTCTTTCCTGTTTTAATGAAGTAACTTCTTTAGGACTCCTAGAATAATTCAAATAGAGTTCTAAGATTTACTAAATTTTCCAGTGTTTCTCTGGGTTTGCATCTGTTCTGCCCCTTCCTCCCACCTACCAGAAAGGACCTTATTGGGGACCTTATTTATCTTAGTATTTAACTCCTAGCATTTAGTATAACTCCTGGGATGTAGGGGGGCATAAATAAGTTTGAAGAAAATATATATTTCTATATATATGATATATATATATATCTCCAAAACAGTTCTTTTCTACCCAAGGTTGGGGGAGGCACTCTTGCAAACATGAGAAATAAGGAATCATGTTACTTGAATCAAGGTTTCTAGCCCAAGGAGCTGCTCAATCCATTTGTGCTATAAAAACACTCTACAGGTAAGGTTATTAGCATTCTAAATGAGGCTGCCTACATACTTACCTAGACTAAGTACTCAAGAATGAGCTGTATGACAGAGGCAACTATGTCCAGAGAGAGGCCAAGAAAATACTGGCCCCATCATACTAAACAGTGAACAGAGCAAGCCCTCAGCACAGGTGACAAGTAAGCCAAAAGGCTCCCTCAGCCCTTCCATGGTCCTGTAGCCCTGTGTGTAATCAGTGCAGTCTGATTTGACTGCAGCATGGTGGGAATGCCTGGCTAAGTACCCTGAACTCTCTATTGGTTAACTCTTGTCATCACTCAGGAAACTGAGCTTGTCTCCAGTCTGGGTTTTGGAGCCAGTTTTGCATGCAGTCCCTGCATTATTATAGAACAAGGTACGTGGGAGTAGCCAACTACCTGCCCAGAGGCAAGAGTGCCTGGTACAGACCGAAGAGGCACCCAGTGTGGTTAGAGTCTAGTTAGTGGCTTTGGCCAGGTGTAAAACTAGTTTCTGAGGGCTATAAAAATAAAGAACCAAAGGCCAACAGAAAGCTGGCTGACCAGGGCTGTCTGGTTCCTTCACCAAACATCTCTCCTGAGTCCTTAACCTCAGTCTGGTTCCAACTAGCTCTCAAATATCCTTGAGCTATTAAACTGTCTCTCACATTCTCATATCTTCAAGAACATGCCCTGCTGGATGTGAGGGCAATCTGGCTGCGACATCTATCACCCCATTGATCACCAGGGTTGATTTGGCTGATCTGGCTGGCTAGGAGGGTGTCCTCTTCCTCTCTCACTGCTCCATGTGTGTCCCTCTCAGAGCTACACAGCTGGTCAGAGGACAACCACCCCAATAGCGAAGGACCATTTCCTCAATAAAAGGTATATGAATAGCTGTGCTCCCCTGCTAGAACCTGCAAACAGGCTCTCAAAAACACACCTCACATGCCCCAGCACTGGGCTGTTTCTCAGGTCAACTCTGCTTGTTCACTGTAAACTTGTTTGTTAACTCTATTCATATACAAAAGCCTTCATCCACAAAGGGACACAGAAGCCACCGTGTGTTTGAATGTGGTTCCCTACGTGATCCTGGCAATTCCTCAAATCCATACTTACACAGCTTCCTGGCCCCAGGAGAGGACCTCCTGCTCTTTAAATATACCATCACTTCTGCACCATCCTCTTACCCGCTTGTCCCTTCCTCTGAACACTCATTCCCTGTTAAATTTATCTTTCCATTCCCAGCACTGGGAAGGCTAAGACAGGAGGATCACTGTGAGTTTGAAGACAGCTTGGACTACAGACCATAGTGAGTTCAAGACCAGCCTGAACTACATAGTGAGGCCCTGTCTCAAACAGCAAAACGAAACAAAACAACTGTCTTTCCAGGTCTGTGTCAACGCTACGTCCTTGAGAACTTCCTGAACAGCTCTTGCCAGCAGTTCTAGTTCCTCTAATTCATCCCTCTGTCATGTGTTTAAACACACATCATGTGTTTGCATATTTATTTCTATAATGAGAGTGTAGTTTTCAAACACAATGCTGTCTTTTGTTTCTTAGTGGTTTACCAGCCTGGAAGTAGGAGAGGAGGGAGCTAAGGGGCCCATGGAAATGTTCATCTGAACCTAATAAAATCATGTAGTTCCCGGAGCACTGCCAGGGCCTCTACCTTTAATTCATCTTCCCTGGAGTGACTAATTCTTCATACATCCCAGGTAGGGACTCATTTTAAAATTTTCATTTTATATAATTATACTAGATATAAGGGATTCAACATTCAAAAGGTAAAGATGGAAATACAGTGAAAATTCAATCCCTCATCCTTGTATTTTAGACACAGTTTTCTCAGAGATAAGAAGTTTATTACTCCTTCTAGAGAAATTCCATACTTAGTCAAGCAAATGTATCTGTATATATTTCCCCACCTCTTTACTTTCTTTTTAGAAAACAGTAACATACTATACATACTGTTCCACACCTGGCTTTCCACTTAGAAAGTACGCAATTTAGACAATGCTGTATTAGTATACAAAGCATCCCTCCTCATTTAGCAGCTGCCCTAAGGATCTGTTAGATGATTGTGACCAGCTTCTATTCATGGGAAGTTTGAGGTGTTTATCTTCATTTGTTTTTAAGAATAATGCTACAATAAATGAACTCCACCTACCATTTTTCACATTTCTTATGGTATTGTGAGTAATCTTTCTAGTCATTTAAGCGCTTACCTTGGACTTACTGTGATGCCTCCTCCTTCTAGGACTCTACAATCAGGTGTACCACTTAAGTCTTGCTGATTTTCTCCTTGTAAGGATATATAGAGAGAGTTTATTATGGGCAGGAGGCATTCTGAACCATTTACATGTATCAATTTGGTTATTCTTACAATGGCCCTATGGGGTGCCGTTATTATCCCCATTTTTACATGAAAAGCACAAATAGGGTAAGTAATTTTCTATTAGTGTATCTAATAGATGATAGAGCTGGTTCTTAGCCCAATGTTAACCCAATTAGTAAGACCAGTATCTACTACATTGGTCAGTACAGGTGTAGAGCTCCTGTCCTTAACCTTTATGATACACTACTGTATCTCTCTAAGCTAAGACAGGCATATGACTACATCTCTGTTTCCTTTACTGATTCCAATCAGCCAAAGCACTAGCCAGTGGAGAGAACCTTGCATTAGGAGTCAGCAGACCAGATTAGTGTCAGACTGTACTTGAACAAGCAGTTATTCTTTGATGATGATGATGATGATGATGATGATGATAACACTTAAATCACAAAATTGTCCTGAAGATTAAATGAAAATGCATGGAAAGCACTTAGCATAGTGCATGGCATAAAAGTCTTCAATAAATATTAATTATCATTTTAGTTAGTATTAATGGCTCTTTGCCATATATTATATGCCAATTATACTTCAGTATGTAAGATATATTAAATATTATAACATGTACTAATTATATCTCAAGAATATACATTACCTTAATTAGATAATAGGCTGCTTATTTTTTGTCTCAGCATTTAAACCACGAAGCAAATAAAATATGAATATATGGGGGGTGTTCACTGAATGTGTATTATATTCAGGAATTGAGAAACTTTCCGTTTATCTTATTATTAAACTGTCAGTAGTAACTTTACCAGGTGCTTATTTATAAGGTCCATTTCACAGATGAAATAGAGGCCAGATTCTAAGTAAATTACCCAGAACACAAAGAGTTTGCAGATGAATTCATGTTTCTCAGATTCTAAAGTCTCTGTGTTAGGCTTTATGCGCTGTGTTAAGGATTAATAGTAACTATATTAAAGCCATTTTGCATCTTATATTCAAATCTTCCAGGCTCTTAAAATTGTAAATATAGGCATTTTGCCAATAGCAATTAACACTACTTCCTACTAAATCATTATTTCCTATCCCAGCCCATCTAGGTAAATCTGCCTACTGGCATGGCCCCAAGAATTAAAATTTTAGTCAGTATTTGGTATAGCTATGGAACTTTTGTAGTGAAGACAAATGATCACAGACCTTATTTCAGTAGCACAAAACATGTGTCCTGTGATTTACTCCATAGTAAGATCACCACATATGTGACACAATTTCCCATTTTAATGCAATCAAGCACTTTCATTACAATAAACCAGCTTGTTAAAAATCTAAGCCAGGGTATGGTATAGTTATGAGGTATAGAGTACTTTCTGTCCAATACAAGCCAACTTTAATTAAAGAACACAGTTTTTAAAAACACAGATTTTGTGTCGCTCAAGTATCTTAGTAATGTCAAAACACCACTGTGCACAGGCTATTTTAGCAGTTAATGGGTTCATGGCAGGAAAACTATTCTCTGTATTTTAGTAATTCTTTCCTTTATTTCTACATTTAGATTATTATGGTAATTTTCACCTTATTATTTTTTGCATTGAGAGTTTTCTTTGAGAGTTCATTAGTAATATACTTAGGCTTTGGGAGACGTAGCTGCCATTAATTTTGTTTTTGTTTGCTACTGGGGAAATCATAATTGGAAATTTGTAGCAAGATGTGTAGATGCACCTATTAAAGAAGCAGTTAGTTTTTTATTACAATTATGGTAAAAGAATGATTAGATGACATTTAAGATTTTTTTAGAATTATGCTTTTTAAAATATAACCAATACTCTAACAATTTAAGCTATAAATCATGGCTTTATAGTAGTAATAAAATATTTCCATGTATTAAATCTATTATTGTAGAAAAAGCCTTTCAGTTTTCAAATAACATTACCTGATCTTTTTGTCCATTTCTATATAGTCATGCCTCCCTCCTTCAAAAAATGCATATTATCAAGTAGCAGGCTGTGATACCATCAAAGGAATTTTCTGGGTATGACAATAGCATAGACTTTAAAAATATTTTTCCAGATTATAAATTTTTATTTCTATAACCATTAAGAGTATAAAATATTCATATTTTTTATTAGGCTGAACATGGAGTAAGCCCTAAAAACAAGACTTCAAATAGAGCTATTTCTACATCACTTTAATTTACAGTAGTTATTGTAGTTTTCACTGTCCTATTGAAGACCTTCTTTATTTGACAGGGACATTTTAATATTTAGGACTTTATCTCTGCTGCATCTGGAGTCAAACCATTATGGTTCTAGCCCACGTAGCATCTCCGGGGAAACAGGTAGTAGGCTGGTATTTACTATCTGCAGAATGTTATGTCTAAGAAAGCAGAAAACCTTCTAGAAGTATCAGAAGAACTAGTGCTTCTTAATACAGGTTTATAGTGGCCCACCATACTCCTTTAATATTTTAAGTTTATGAATGCTTTAAGAAGACAATGCCAAGCTCATGTTGTCTGTACTGACAGGGGTCTTGGATACCAAATGAGGAGTTCCAGGTTCTTGCTTTACCCTGCTGTTTTCCCTTCATTTTTGATTCCATATTCTGCTTGACTGCCTCCTAACATCTTTGTAAAGGGCTCAAGAGAATGAAGGTCTCACTGGATACATTTGTTATTTTCCATTCATTTCTGGGAACAAATCTGGTTCCCACTAATTTGATCAAGAAAAATACCTTGCTAATGTATTTCTCTAAAGTTAGTAGGAAAAATTTTAGTTGATTCTTGTAACTACATTATGTCCAAGTCTTGTCCACAATAGACATGGCCAGTCTCATGGACTGACATAACATGCTAAATGATGCTTCTGTGTCAGCTGAATGAGCAGTGAGTATTTTTTCTATCATCTTCTACAGCAAAGTAAAATAAAGTATTGACTTAATTATTCTGATAATTCAGGCAAAATACATAATACTTCTTCCTCGTATTAATGTCAGCTCCTTTTCCTATATATGAAAGAAAATTTCATTATTCTTGTAATGCTTGGTTGGCTCTCAAAGCTTCAGCTGTTCATATATTTTGTAATAAAAAATGGAAGTTGTTATTAAATGTGCTGTTTGGTTAGGTCTGTGCTTTATTTTCCATAAAAATATACCAACTAATAGGAACTAAAGACATGAAAACATTTGCAAGGCTATATTTATTTTCTTTTTCTTTTTTTTTTTTGAGTCAGGGTCTCACTATACAGTTCAGGCTGACCTTGAACTCACTGTGTAGTCCAGGCTGGCCTCAAACTCGAGGCAATCCTCCTACCTCACCCTCCCGGTGCTGGGATTATAGGCATGTGCCACAACACGTGGCTTTTATTTTCAAATTTAATGTAAAATATGCCTTATTAGTCAAAATTTAAAGCAACGGTGGTGAACCTATGGCACACATGCCACAATAGGCTGTTTGTATCATTAAAAGTCTAAAAGGCTTACCATCACTGATTTAAAGGTTTGTTAAAACTTAATTTCAGAGCTCAAGAAATTAATGCCTTGAAATTACACGGGCTTAGGCACTATTTTGTGATGATTTTATAAGAAAAAGTGAGTTAATAATACAAGTTAAATGATTTGGTGACTTTTATAACAAATTTCATCTACCATTTAATTTTGCTCTGCTATTTAGATGTTTCCTCCTACTAAACACCTTGACCTTTTCCTTGAGAGAGACAGCTTTGCCACATAGTCTGTAAAACAGTAATTATCACAACATTCCCCAACCAAAAACATGCAGAGTTTTCATTCAATGAAAGGCATGATCATATATACAATAATCTATAAGATGATCTTTATTTTGCATACAAGATTTCATTAAAAGTAGAAATCAATATTTTATTCTGGCCCATAAAATATGTAGCGCCAAGTACACAGGTTCTTCTTTTTACAGTTCATTACCAAGAACTCTACAACAGGTAACAGTATGCTACATGATGTCTAATCGTGTGACATAACTTTCAGTTTCTTCTCCCTTCATCCATTGAAAAATGTATTTTCACTTTGAATCTATAAGCACCCAAATTAAATCTAACTAAAAGCCAGGACTTGTTTCTCCAGCTTGAAATCTGAGATGTGGATTAAAAAATGTACACTAAAGAAAATCTCAATTTCCAAATATTTTCATCTAAGAAACACCTGAATGTTTATGTTATGGGCATTGTGCTAAGTGTATACATTATTTTCTTTAATACTATTTATATGAAGTAGCTGTTATTACAATCTTCATTCTGCACACAAGAAAGTTAAAGGCTTACAAGGGTAAAAATGCTTTGCCTAAGGTATCCAACTACAGGGGCAGAGCTGGAACTTCATTACAGGTATGGATAATTCAGCCTCTGCTTGTCACCTTGAGGTCCAGGAAAGATTGTTAATAAGACACCTTTCTTTCATTTCTAGGGAGCACAAAGGGTTAGTTTTGGGAAAAGGAGGTCATAAACAGTACGTGATAATGGTGAACAACTAAAATCTGAAAGGATGATTCATTGATAGCAAAAATGTTGCCCATAGAACCTGCAAAGAATCTTTGCCCCATGGTGTTTAGGGACAAAGTATGACAATTAAGTAAACTCTTAAGTTGTAAGTCTGGATTAGCTCCTTATTTGCAGTAGTTGTTGGCAAATGAATGAAATCTAAGTTAATTTTGCCACTTTTTTAAAATTGGGAAAGGTGTTTTTCATTTTGCTCTTTGCTTCACTAGACAATTACAGGAATCATAGGTGGTAATAACACCTTTCCACAACACCAGTGAGACATGAAGAGAGCACCTTCTTTAGGTCAGAATGAGACAGAATGGCTGTTAATAAACAAAAGCCTGAAACTTCCATTCCCTGCATGGAGAAATTAAAATTCATTCATCACCCAAGTTCCCATCACGAGTGGAAAAAATTCTTTGTGATCAATTCTGACTTGGAACCAAAGTAGATAAGCTATATAAAGCTTAACTGAACACTAACACATGAGTGCTAAGACTCCCAGTACCCAATGGGTACAAAGCTGTGCTACCACAGCAACACTGCTGATAGAGAATTATAGGTTTCCAGATGTTGTATTTAACACATTTTTTACTAAGCATGACCTCTGTGCCTAGCACTAGGTATTATATTTGAAGCCATGAACATTTCTGTGATATATTCTTCCTGAAGTACTTACATATTTCAAATCTCTGTTAATAGATATGGGTTGGGTAAATATATGCATGGGAAATGATTCTTTATTCCATTTTACCCCTTCAAATAAAGTCCACACATCTGTTTACGTCTCCCGTAGATGAAAGAAGAGAATATGAAAACTTGTTACAGGAGTATTTTAATCATCAGAGTATGACGCTGTGAGGATTTTCCCCCAGAGAGGTAATGGGCAATAATGAGCCATCTATAGCAGTTTCTCTTATGTCTAAACCCTCTGGATCAGTGGTGGCAAACCCAGAGCACACATGCCACAGTGGGCTGTTTGTATCACTGAAAGCTCTAAAAGGTTTGCCATCACTGCTCTAGACCATGACCACTTTGAGAACTGGGTCCCATCTTATGGGCCCTGTAGGACATCTGTTTGGCACTTAGTAAGTATTCTTTTACTAAATGAATATTGACATGTGTCAGCAACATGGCAGATCCAATTTAACAGGATGGCTTTTAAGTGCAGATAGATTTCCTTGAAATAAAGCCAGATAATTATTAAAACTGAGTGTTGGTCTCATACAAACATTCATCTGAAACAGTGCCTAAATGTCAAAAATTATATGTATCAACAATGATTTACCCCAGCTATCTTTTCTATTGATACCAAATACAGGTCATATTGATGAGAAGTAGAAGTTGTAGGCAAAGATCAGCTATTTACTTTTCATTCTGATCTTTGTTCACTCTGGGTATACACTATGAACCATGACAATTAGCTATTATATAGCTATTTATTATACTATTATATAGTGACATATAAAGAGATCTTTGTGACATGAACAACCTTGAAAGAATCCTAACTACACAATGTTGACAGACCTTTAAAGACAATATATAAAGTTACTATTACAATGGACTTTTTCATCCCCCAAATGCATACTGTGCATTGATCTTTCCTAAATGGGTTTCTCCATTTGCAAGTGTGTTTTCAAAACAACTCAAGAAAAGTTATGTGAAAATTCAACCACTAGATGGAGTGGCTTTTATAAGCCCTCAGGAATCAATTTGTTATTCTATTCACTGAACACAGTTCTCACTTTGGTTGAGCAACTTCTCCTCCTGCTATAACATTTTATAAATTTTACAACTGAATTAATTAAAATATAAGTAAGAAAATATGTCATGGAGGGTTAAAATGTGTTATTATGACTGCCTACAAAGCTAACTTTTTAATTACTTTTCTGAGGAAAAGGGGCATTGAAAAAATTTAGTATATTGATAAAATTAATTGTGAATATTTGAAAATTTGCCTCAAGAAAGTAATTAAGAATGAGGAAAGAAAAGTAGTTGTGCTGAAAACAAATGTGTTTATGCTAAGAGATGCTAAAAGTAACGGGAGCTCTCAGGAGCCCAAAATCAATTCTAATAACAAACTCAACTAATTTCCATTTCATGAAATATTTGACTTTCTGATTTCCAAATAGGAAATTACCAACACAGGTCATAATTCTGTGATGAAAAATTATACAAAATTATTTTCTATTATTATGGGAACTAAAATGGACTATTTCACAAGCAAAGTGAATACTGGTTTAAACATTCATACAAATTAAGGACACAGTTACTGTCTAATTCAACTTTCTTCCCATCTATCTCTCCTGAGATAAACTTAATAAGTTTTTATTATTGTTTTAAATCCAGGGTTTTCCTTTAAATATTATTTTTAAATCTAGGTTCTTTTGTATCACCTGCTTTAGCTGAAATGTTTAGCAAATGTTCAGTGTATACTAACAATGAAAGACATAAGTAGAAAATATGCTTTCAAGATGGAAATTATTATACACCCACAACTGTGGAAGGACTGGGTTCCAGTAGCAATACAAAATATACTTTGGAAACATAATTGTGATCTAGAAGTACGCATGCAAATTGGATGCAAGTGTAGAATTTTTATGCCACTGAAACAGTGAGGTTGTTCTATTATACTCGTTTAATGTTTCCTATGTTGTGTGATACAATTTTGAGATTCTGAAAGAGTGACATGAAAATAATGAACTAAGAAATAAGGTGAGTGCAAATGGGCTGGAAACTCTAGAGCACATTTTAGAAAATAGACCGAGAAGTCACATAGTGGTTGTTAAGTGCATGCAGGGTTAGCACAGGTCAGTGGCTCTCAAAAAGTGGGTTCCCAACTGGCAGCACCATTATCATGGGAAAACATGAGAAATGCACCTTCCCAGGCTCCAGCTCAGACCCATGGAATCAGAAATGCTAGAACTGGGGCATATCAACGTTTTTCACAGGGACTCCAGGAGATTCTAACACATTCTGAAGTTTAAGAACTACCATCAAAGATTATGAAGACCCAGGAGAAAGACTAAACAGATTGTAAGAGTAGAATTAGCCTTTAAGAATTGAGGTTGGATAGAAAGAAAATATTATATTCTGTGAGTAGAAGTTTTTAGAATACTGAAATGGATTGCTAAGAAAGCCTGCTCATGGTAAAGTAGCCTCCTACAGATCTTTAAAACCAGGGTATTTCTATTTGACTGGAATAGAAGAGTGTAGTGTAGCCTGAAAATAAGGATAAGAAGTAGGGAACCTCTCGAGGTTTTTCATCTACAAGTCAGAGCTTCTCTGAACTTCTTCAGGAAACTTATTGTTATATATTTTGTCCAGTAAAGGAAAGTGGCTTCGAGATGTAATACAAACACATAAATTAAGGAATTCTACATGATTTCCTCCTGATTCTATTTACAAAGTCTCCGCAAAGCTTTATAGAACTGCTAGGCTATTTCTTCCGACACCCCTGGGAAGATGATTACTGATGATTGGTGAGCATAACAGAACAGGAAAAGAGTAAAAGTAATTAACATCTCAGCTTAGCTTTTAAAACTAGAAACATGTTTCTGTTGTTCTTTACCCCCAAACCAAAAAATATCACAGACATGAACCCAGAAAATGACAAACTAAAGTGGAAATTTTGCAGTATTACGAAGCAATACAGAGCCACTGCAAATTCTTACAGAATTAGTCTGGTAATTATACAGTTTACACTGTTCTTAGTTGGCTGGTATCTTTTTAAAATACTTAAAAGTTATAAATATATAGAAATGTGTCTCAAAGTACTTAAATGTATCACATTAGGCAGACTGTATATTCTTTATTTCATAAATAAAATGGATCACAGATTTACTTACCTTAGTTTAGAACTAAAATCTTTCAAATGTTTCCTTTGTTTGTATAAGAATTTAGATATCATTTCCAAACATACTTGTATATTGTGCAGTCTTATTCCCACATATACAGAGATACAGAATTCTTTGGATAGTCTTTTGCTTACTTTAGCTATGTGTTCAATTGTCTAACTTTCCTTTTTCTCTAAATATCTATACTTGTTCATTACTTGTACAAAAACTAGATAAAACATTTTAAAATTCTGATAGCAATGCATTAAAATGAGTGGAAAATTTGGTCCCTCTAATCAGCCACCATGGAATAAAGCAAAATATTCTGATCATAGCAGCATGAAAGTAAGTCTCTTTTATAAAGAAGATATAAATTTAACTTTAACAACAAAGCCATACTGCCTACATAATTTTTGGAGATAAATGATATTGATTTACTTGTTATACAAATCAATGGTATGAAATCATCTAGTACCAATATCCATAGATTTATTTAAAATGAAAATTTTAAATTTTTAAAAGAGTAATAGAATTTATCAATAGCGTGAATGTAACACTTTTTAAACTTAACTTGCAGAACTCATATTGATTCCAATGTTCTTTTCTAAAGTTGTGATCTAAAAGAAAGGATGAAGAAATAAGGAAGGAAAGGGGGAGAGCCTCTCATTTAAACATAAACCTTGAAAACTTGATTTCCTAATTATATTGTATTTTAATTATATTTAAATATACTATAGACATATGCAGTTTGTGAAAGCATTTGTCAGTATATTAAACCACCACAACAGATTGCCTGGCACATCTTTGAAAAGTGCCTCTGCTTTTCTTTAAAAAGCAATAGCATGGAATTTGCTAGTAGGAAAAAATAGATATTACATTATCAAATTTAGGAAACTACACTGCACTTTACCTTCTGAAGTTAAAAAAATTAAAAATGCTATTCAAACTTGATAACGGGAGTTCAGAGTCAAGCCTAGGATACCAAACCTCTTTTCAAAGAATTGAAACTCTAAACAATTAAGATCCAAATAAGAATGTAAAACCAAGACATTAAATAACACAATACTGTAGTCTTAGGGAAAAATTATTTGCCATATGGGTTAGAAAAACGAAACTTAGATCCCTTCATGCCTTCAAAAAATGTAAAATCTACTATAGGACACTTACTAAAAATTACAGAATATAATCTAGTAGCATAATGGGTTGAAGAGTTGACTAAAAAACAATGATTCTTATCTAATCAGTCTCAACTCACTTACTCAAAAACAAAAGAAAACAAAACAAAGACAGCAAAACTTTGACAGCTTTACTGAAATACAGGTGTGAAAATTTCTCCAGCTAAGGCCAAAACAGAATTCATAGTATTCCCAGAACAACTGTGATGAATCTGGCGGCCCATTTGGTCAGTTTTGGAAAATAAACAGTTCTTCCCTCAAAAACCCATAGAAACTTAAGTACAAACCTCAAGAGTTCCATGGTCACTAAATTATTGAATTATCCTCTTCAAGTGAATTAGAGACTACCCAAGCATTATTCATTAGTAATCTATATGATAAATACTTCAAATATATGAAAAATACCAATAAAACGAAATCAGTAATATATTTGTACATGCAACTAACTGTTTTAGAAAAACTATTACAATGGAATGCACTTTATTTCATTATTAGGCACCCTATTCAGTAAAGAAATATGATTTAGGAATGATTTCAATAAATATTTTATGTTAAGAATTAGAGGGCCAGAGATTTAGCTCAGTGGTTCCACCGCCTGCCTTGCAAGGGCAAGGTCCCGAGTTCAATCCCCAATACCAAGAAAAAAAAAAAAGAATTAGAGGTAATCACACTACACTGATTACTTTATGGAATGGTTTTGACTTATTCTTGATATGTCATAAACATACCTATTATCCATGTGGGGAAGTTTGACGCAGAAGTTCATTTAACATCAACTGAAGAGTAGTAACAAGAATAAATGGAGATTGCTAAAAACAACCCTCTACCCCCCCTTTCCTACAGTTTTAAAATCCTTGTGATAGCATTATAATGTGTTATATATAAAACAAATATATCTTATAATGCATTCTGTGGTATAGTAATAATCTATATTTTCTTCCAACTACTGTTTTAATTTCTAAAACTAATAAAAATTAGCAAGATTGTTAACAGCTATCTTAAACCTATCAATGTTTGTGATAAAATTAAAATCCAATGTGGTGATGCTCATCCTGACATATTTGCAAGATTCTTAGAACACATGGGACTGGAATGGGTTTCTACCTATCCTGGAAAACAAGAACACCCTTGTTTTGATTCAAGGTGACTACTTCCTTTTGCTTTGCACTTTCAGTGTCCATCTGTATATTGTGGACTTAGACATATTCCTAAATTTATAGCATTTACTTAAAATCAGAATAATATGTTCAAATATATTAAAAGACAATATATTTAAATTTTTAGTTTGGTCATGATCTATATCTATGAAAAGTTTATTTATTCATGTGTGCTTATTTATCCAGCTGTTTCAAATTATTCAGTATACAATTTGATAGTAGAAATATTCTGGATGACATTTATAGTTTCTTTCAGTCCAGAAAATATTTTGGAAAAATATGAGTTGATTTATTTTATAAGATAAATCCAATCTCATCTAAGAATATATAAATATGTGAATTAAATGATTATCAAAGAAACAGTAATTTGGTGGTAAAGGGGTGAGCCTCTAACTCTGCAAAAACAGCACTCATGCAGTTACAATATAAAGTTAACATTTTTATGAGAACAGGATTAGAAAAGAACTGGATATTCTGGGGCAGGAGGAACATGAAGTTAAAATTTTTATATAAAATACATGTTATTTTTTATCTCCTCTTATTCTTTATATTCTCTATCAATCTTCTAGTCAATATGGAAAAAAACCCAGCAGAACTGGCTATTTCTATAAATGCAGATATGCAATATGTATACCTGGCCCCAGCACAGTTTTTCAAACAATGTTGAGTCTAGGTTCAGAGTCAAAAGCAAAATTATAAATAATTTAAACCCAAAGGCTGGTTTCACTCTATTTGTCAGTTCAATTAGAAAATGATGAATACAAAAATAGAAAAGACAGACTTACACTGGGGGAGACATGGCATCCTTTTTAGCAGAGAATGCAAGCTCTCATCTGTGTTCTTTATGCAACTGAGCTAACATAATTACCCCAAGAATAACAGGCAACAACCTAAAGGACAGGCTCCATCTTGCTAACCAAATTCAAGAAGCTACAACCAAATCTTATTTTATTAATTATGTCTTGTTACGTATTTCTAAATTCAATTTGTTACTTTTTATGTACTTATTTTTTTTCTTACAGCATCCCTGGATAGCTAGTTATGGGAAATAATCGCTTTCCTTATTAGGCCAAGTGTTTTCTGGGAAGAAACATTGGTAAGCATGGTGAACTCTAAACTGCTATTAGAAGTTCTGTGTCACAACAGTTTATTCTTACACAGCAAAGTATTTCAATTCCAATTCTAATCTCAAAAACTAATATGCAAGACAACGACGGAGCCTGTCTAAATTTCCTAGTGGTTAATGTTAATTCTAAGTCAAAGCAAAGAAGAATGTCATGTGGTTGTTTTGAAAGAATATCTCAGGCTTTGCCTTAGTAATTAATAAGCTGACACTGCATACTAAACACTTATCAACGGAATCAATGGAGCTGCTTCCTTCTTCAGAAAATAGGTAAATCGATTCAAAGAGTTTGCTTTAGGAATAGAATGTAATATGCCACAAATATAGTGGTTCTTTTGGAAGATTTCATTCCTAGCAGCTCCGTCTTGGTAACATTTAACAATTTCACTATTTTAACATTTTGAAATGCCAAAAAGAACACACTGATCCTGCAGCTTATTAGAGAAGAGCAATCTCACAGGCAAGGCATAGAGGAACACAGTCCACTGGGAAAAGGGTAACAGAAAAAGACAGAAAACAGTGGATTACAAACAAAGCCAAGTACTACTACAATGTGAGATCTGATTTTCACTTGAATTTAAAACTTTATATACTAAATTAAATGTCACCCATTATTAAGGTTCTAATCACAGCACTTATTTATAGATAGATAGATAGATAGATAGATAGATAGATAGATAGATAGATAGATGCTATTAAAATTCAGGGGTATAAATGTCTAATTTGTCTTCCTAACAAGGAGAATCCAAGCATTACTTTTATTTTTGAAAGGCCAAATCTGAACATTTCCACCATGTGACATTATTTTCCCCTCATGTGGGCTTGGGAACACAACGAGACCTCTTTTCATTAGACTTGATACATACCTCAGCTAAGAGCACTCCTGGCCCGGAATGGGAGACATCTTTGAAACAAAAAGAGTCTGCTTATATTAAGTTTTCCTAATAACCTAAAATGCATTAGTTTTTAAACAGCATGTTCAACATCAAGCCTCTTGTCCAACTAAAGGAACTGCTATTGTGACTACAAATAACTGCCTTCAGCACACAGTGTTTAGTATCCTGGAGATGCATATATTCTGTTCATGTATGGATATACTCAGAAAATCATCTGTCTCATTTAAGAAACTATACATGGCCTTTTATTTTTATAAAACTGCTCTTAACTGAGTTAGAGCATGGGGGAGGGGAAAGAAGTACCAGGGAAAAAAGGACAGAGAAAAATCAAACAGTGTATCTTCCCTCACAAACTGACAGGAGGGTGGGATTAGAAAAGCAACACTTTAAATCAGATAAAGTCCTATGGGAACCTTAAAGGTTGGCTGCTCTGAGCTTCTCGATTTTCTGCAAAATAGATTGATGTCAGTAGTGAGCCCACGGATACTCAATGTCCACTGAGTTTCTTCTAAGAAATTGCATTTGCACAATTGTTCAAAAGATATTAACATACTAATAAAAATGAGAAGTTATGTGACCTATAGAGGTATCCTTTAACACCTTTAAAGCCAGCAAATCTGCTCTAATCTCTTATTGGATTAAATGCTCAAGAAGGCTTAATGTGCCAAGAAATAAACAAAGCCAAGATTAGTTCTTATTTGGAAGAAAATAAAAAAGATGAGAGACAATATGATTAATAGACTGCTAAATTTTTCCTCATCCATTCAATTTAAAACCTTAAAGAGATAAATGATCTATTAAAATCAGAAACATACACATTGCTTTTAAACTTTCAAATGACCAAAGCACAGCTTTTCCTGTCTATCACAGCAAACATTTGCATACCAGAGGTGATCCATTTGTGATTTGTGAGTATTATCAAGAGATGTCTTTTAAAACTCCAACATCAACTTTATTCACCTAATGGCTAGCTTTGAGTTAAATGGTTCTATCAGTATTCAAATGTAGGTATTAAATACTATGAACATTTGTTTTCCTTCTAAGAGAAGTGGCTTCTGCAGCTTTCTTTTTCTATATCATAAGTTTATTATTTGATATACATTTCTTTACATGACATTTAATATTTTATTTTAAACGGTTTCTAGGTTTGATGTAGAGATTGATGTATTTCTCTAGGAAGCCTTACTTGCTGATACGGTTTATAGACATTAAACATCAACTCGAGCACCTGTTTTTCAAACATGCACAATTACACATTTTCTACAAACAGACGTCAGTGCATACAGACAGCCAGGCACACACATTCAATAAATAGTAAATGGTAGAAACCTCCAGAAGTAGCACAGGCAACAGTTAACAGGCTGGGGCTACACAGCTAAGTAAACATCGACGCACGATTCGTTTAACCTGAGTAAGAACTCCAGGAAGGACACTTGGGGTTCCCACTGGTCAGTACCCGAGGGGGCGGGAGGCAGAAAAAGTATTTCCAAATGCAACTCTGCCAGGTCTTACCCTTTGCATCCCCCGGTCCTCGGGGCAGAAGCTCCCTTGTCACCTCTGGCCCAGCTCGGGGGCTGGTTCTCCGCTAGAACGAAAGGTCCCCCCAGATTCTGCGGAGAGCTCTGCAGGGAGCCGAGGCGCCCCGCCTGGGCCAGGGGAAGGCACCGGTGCCGCGGGAGCCAAGAAGAGGCGGAGGCAGAAAAGAAGTACAGAAGGAAGGGGCAGCTGAGGGTGTAGCAGGGGGGACGCGGGGAGGCGTCGCCGGCGCGGGACGCGGGCGAGGCGAGGAGAGGCGAGGCGGGGCGGGCGGGGCGGGGCGGGGCGGGGCGGGGTGGAGCGGGGTGTGCCTCCGGCGGTCGGTCAATAAGTCAGTCGGTCCGCCCGCTGGCGTCCCTGCCTCCAGCGCCCACCCGCGACAGCGACGAGGACTGGCGCCCCGTGCGCCCCGGACGCTGGCGAGCCTCGCCCCTTCCCGGGGCTCTGCACTGGGGCCTCCCGCTCGCCCCGCCTGGCCACCCAGGGGCCGCAGGTCTCCGCCAGCCTGGGCGTCTGTCGCCTCGCCCGGCTCGCGCGGTCCCTGCCTCTCTCTCTCTGCTCGCGCTGTCTCTGGCTCCCTCTCGCTCCAGTCCCATTTATGAAGCGTGGTCCCATCACGTGTTAATGAGCCTTTGTCCTGCCCTGGCAGCGGCGGCGGCACAGACTCCTCCGAGGGACCTGCGCGGGGAGGGACTGGCGCGCGTCGCCCTGGACTCCAAACTTTGCTGCTGCGGGCGCCCGCCGCGGCGCTGGTCCTGGGGCCAGAGGGGACGAGCCTCTCCGCCCCGCACCATCTACTTCTCGTCCTCCTCCTCCTCGTCCTCCGCTGTCGCAGCGCTCCCGGGGGACCCCGCGGCCATGACCCCGCTCTGCTCCCGGATACCCTCACACCCTGGCAGGGCCAAAAGGGGGCTCGAGTCTGCGCCGCCCCCGACCCTAGGGCCATTAATCACGCGCGCCCGAGCTGCGCGCAGCACCAACACCTTGCGCGGAGGTCACGTCTGGGGCAGCAGTCTGAGCCGGAAGGGGAAGGGGAGCAAAAGGGGAGAACCCCAGACACGCCGGGCCTCGGGGTGCGGCCTGGCGCCCCTTCCTTTACTCCAGGCCGCCCCCGCGACGGGCAACAGAGGACCAGGCCCAGGGGCGAGCGAATCCCTGGGACCGCGCCGCGCAGCCCCCAGCCTCTTGCTACCTGGCTACGGCCACCTGTCCTCCGCCTTCGGGGCTCCGCCCGGCTCCAGGCTGGGCTCCTCGTGTAGCCCCGCCGCCCCCGCCCTGCGCGACCACTCGAGCTCGTCCCACCCTCCAGTCTCCGGCTGCAAACAGTTGGGTTCCGTAGGAGGCTGCCTCCGCGCCGCCCTGCCCGCACGCCCCCTCCCCAGCTACCCCGGGGCCCTGCGCCTCGCACCTTCGCACGGGGGGAGGGCGCCTCCCTGCAGGGCCGGGCGGGGGGAGCCCCGGGTTGGGGGCGGCAGCCACTGGCGCCTAGGGATGCGCGGTGCGCCCGGCGGCCGCGGCAGGAATTAGGGGACATGCTCGTTAATTGGTTCCACTATAAGTGGCCGTCTGCCTCTCGTGTGCACGGATCAAACCTTAATTGGTCTTAATATTATCACGGTGAATTGCGGACCTCCAAACCCCAGCCGCGGCCTTGGCGGAGAAGACTCTTCTCCTCCCTCTCTCCCCGGCCGGGACCTGGTTGTGGCTGCGGCTGCGGCTGGTGGTCAAGCTTATTTGGATCGCCTTATTTCTTGAGTTGAGTGGGGAGAGGACCGCGTGGTTTCCACGTGATGAAGCCATGTCACATCGTCCCCAGGGGCCCCCGCCATGGGCACTTGCTCATTCCCAGCCCTCCACTTCGTGATCGCCTAGGCTTTCAATTTAGACACCTGGCTGGCTTCCCACGAAGTCAAGCCCAGACATCATCCCGAACAGCCCTTTTTTTTTTTTTACAGACCTTCACTGTTCTGACCCAGTCTAGAGCTCAAGAGCAATGGTAATGTCTGGCCCATTTAGACGACGTGACAAAGACCAGAGAGAGTGAGCCTCTCCAGGAAAGAGGCAGCATTCGGGGACCGGAAGCTATTGGTTGGAAGTTCAAGGGCCTGGAGGGAGGAAAGCTGAAATCCACTTTGGAAAGTCAGGCCAAACCACAGAAGGCCTTCCTGCAGAGTGCTAGTTCAGTCTTTGAAAAATCCTCTGGATTGCTTTAGGTTAGAAAACATAGTTCCCGTTTCTCTCTTACAAAATGACCATTTGAAATAGAGTCCACAGCTGAACCCATTAAGTTCTACCAGGAATGTAGATGAAATAGATTATAAATAAAGAGCTATCAATATGGAGAAATGAGTGCAATAGGTGGATAGATGGATTTGCTTTGGCCTTAAATCTGCTCCCAAGGGGCAAGCTTCATTCATCTCTAGCCCACCTCCACCACACAGACAGCTCTTTCTGAGATTTAAAGGGGGGGGGTAATGTTGTTAAATGCCTTTTTATTTCGAGGATCATGATGGTTAGATTTTACCCTCATCCTCATTCCTGGTAGAAGGAAACATTTGCGAAATTTGGCCTTCCTGTGACTTTTCAGACTCTTGACAAGAAATAGCTACAGAGTCCCTCCACAGCCTCAAATGATCTAGCAATTTTAAAAAAAAGGGATTTAGGAAACTCTTCCTCCCTGGTCATAGAGACATCTGACAGTCACAGGACAAATTGGGGGAGCTGACCTCCTCAGTGCTTTCAGGCAACAGGACTTCACGTGGGTGCTGTCGCCCTCCTGTAGCCAGGCTGTGTGTGTACTAGGGGTGGCACAGCTGTCGCGCACCACTCAGTTACACAACACTGACCATCCTGCTTGAGTTCCTTATAAGGGCATTCTCCTGTATGTTCATTTACTCTATGGCTGGTCAACGTCAAATGTGAAGGTGGGAACCAGTACAACCTGTGGAAGGTACTTCATGGAAATCTTATATCTCAACTGAGCCAACACCAACTTTTGTTCTTTGTTAGAAAGAGAAGCATTCTGATTATTTTGTTCCTAATAGGGACCTTGATAGCTTAGGACTGTCTCTAAATCATCCTAAATCTCTTTTGAATGGTGGATTTTCTTTTTCTTTTTCTTTTTTTTCTTTCACTGATTCCTATGAAATTCCAAACAGACACCTGGGAGATCTGAATGGTTGGAAGTCTGTTTGTTGATTGACTGGCTGAAAGGACCTGTGAACTGAGTCAGTCGTTAAGAATCTAATCAAGGAGTGTCTCCAGCAGCTATAACTATTTAGCTTGTTATTCTGTTATTGTTCAGGGTGAGGGGAAAGCTGGAGCCTGACAGCTGGTGAATTGTACTGACTTTCCATTTAGAGCTCAAGGATAATGCTCAGTAATGGAGTCAAAATTTGACTTGTGACCTGGCATTTTATCACCACAAGCAAATGCTTTGTTAGGACTGAGAGTTATGCTGTTTGGAAAGTGCTGTTCCTGTATGAATATACGCTTTTCAAATTTCAGCTGTCCCAGACTCATCAGGGAGTTAAGTTAACAGTCAAAGAGCTGCTGTACTTTTTCCCTGGGAGCTCAGAGAGCTGGAAGAGAACCAAGCAGCAGACAGTGTGAAGACAAGATGCTCTTTAGTGCCCTGAACTTCACATTTTGCAAGGATCACCACGATATGAGGGAAAACAATTTACTTTCCAAATGTGGCTGACCATCTACTGTATTGCTGAGAGAGTCAGCAAGAGTGACCAATGCAATCGATCAGTGTCCCTGTTAGGAATATTATGTTGAAGGCACATATAAATTTAACACAAAATGTTGAATGATCCTTTATCATTACAAACCTAGGTTGAATTGAAATCCATGACCCTCTGGGAAAAGACCTCAGCAGCCCTTTAACAGGCTTCACTGGTTCTTTCAGTGCTAGGCTCTCTGGTGTTTTAGATCTTTATCCTTTTAAAATTAGAACAGGGCTATGATGAGCCAATTTACTGCTGTTCTGTGTAATTTAGGTTATTCACTCAGTGAAATGTAGAGGATGAGAGCACACAGTTAAAGCTTGCAACTTCAAAGGACGATCTCAATTCATGACTGCCAATGTGTTTAGAGTTATACTGGACATAAAACATTAGGGGAGCATGCCTGCCTTCGTGAGATCACTGTTGATTCCAAAAGAGCTGTTCTTCAAGGCTTCTTATTTTACTTGCCACTGTTTGTCGTGCTTCTTTCCCACTCCCCAAAAGGTAGCCTGTTGGGAATGGTGACTAATGACTTACTGGTTTAGGAACTGACAAAGCAAAAGCTTTGTTAAGAGATCCAGGGCTTTGGCCCAGGTTTGGCCCTCATGTTGGAATTGGTATTTACAATGTGTTGCTCACCCCACCGGGCTAGAATGATTGCTGATTAAAGACATTTTTAGGATGATGTTATGACTACAAGATTTTGTTCTAATTTGGAGCATTGCTTTTAGAATTTTGACAGCTGTTATTGGCTCTCATTTGACACATTTAAACATTTTGGCTTTTAGTGGCTCTACCTTCTTCGGGTCGGGGGAGGGTTCTTCTTCACCCCCCCATAAAGGGTAAATGTCAGTTTGCCTGCAGACAGACTGGGGCTGTCAGCTGAAACATGAAGTCTGAAATGCCTGCTCCTGGGATATTCCAGCAATGATGCAAACAACCTAAAGAACACCCGCACCTCTGTAGCGTGCTTCTCAAGAACAAGTTGTTCATGAAAAAGGAGATTCTTTTTCACTTCACTGTCTGAAATTAAACTCATGACACCAGTTCCAAATGGAGAAGCTGGTTGCCAGGGTAGGAAATGAAGGAATGAATGAGGAAGGAAGGATGATGGGCTTCTTAGACCTTGGGGGATACTGTGTTACATGAAGCACAAAGAAAATCACTGCCACTTCTCAGAGATCTCACCATATTTCTAAACACATGCTCATTAGGGCTTTTTTTCTTTCACCTTCTCACCTTCTTTCATTAAGCCCCAATCTTTAACATCCCAGCTGAGCAGCGGCAGGCAAGGCTGAGAAATGACAGGAAGGCATTCTTCCTTTGTCCATATGTTTTGTCTTGTTTTTCATCACCAAACAGTGGGTCAGTAATAAGGAGATGGATCATCCTTTCATTTCAAACCATATGAGATGTATGTTCTAACAGATAATAAATAAGCACATAGTGCGAATAAGGGGAGTGAGAATAGGTTAATAAAGCTTTTTTTCCTCCTTGATTAAACTCTTAGAGACTAATCAGAACTTTAATTAAAAAGAATAAGACATAATGTGTCTAAATATTGCATTTTTTAAAAAACAGGGCAAGCAGCAGTATTATAATGTCAAAATATGACAAATAATATAAAAATAGTACTAAAAGATATGTATTTCATAAATAGTCATTTGGTTTTCCTTCTGAGTAAATGCTCTTCTTACTGTTCTTTGTGAGTTGCTTCAACTTCTGGTAGAAACTTAAAAAATAAATGACCATCCATCTTGGGCAATGAGGAATAAATGAAATAATAGGCATAATTCCTCCCCCTTGCCTGGTGCCTAAAACTTAGGCTTTCAGGAAATGAGAGTTGTTTTTAGTTCTCCCAGGTCTTCTGCTACTCTACAACTGTATCTGTGTTAACTGTATGGAGAGGACCACAGCATGCCTGAAGCTCTTTAATTTTCAAACCAAAGAGTGAGTAGCTGATTCATAAATGAAGTGCTTACATTTTGAGGATTTCCTGGGGCTCAGCTGTGACTTCTTTGCTGTCCTTCCCATTCTAAACAGTTGCTGTAGATTACCTGTTTTGCACAGTGATCTAGATATACTGATACCTTGAGAAGCTCCCATTGCCTACTCCCTGCAGTTCACTAGATTTTCCTTGAAATGCAGCTGCCAGTAAAAATGAGAATTGGCAAAAGCCAATGAGGCGTATGATTGGTCTGTAGGTTCACTGCTTTGTCTATTGTGTCTGTTGTTAAAGAAACAGGTACATCTCAAGCCTTACTGAAGAATTTAAAGTATCAGATGGTTTCCTAATTTGTAGTTTAAAGGATTATTGATTCAGATGAACGTAAGTGAGATTTTGAGGCAGACCATCTAGGGATAGAGCTTTTACCTTCCAGCTCTGGCTGGCACTGATGGCTCAGGCTCTTGACATTTCTAGACTTCTTTTTTCTATTCTGTGAAATGGAAATGACACTAATCTACCTTACAAAGTTTTGGAGAGCATCAAATAAAATAGTAAAGATGGAAGTACACTGGAAAAAGCTTCAGGAAAAATTCAAATGTTTTATTAACATTAATAATTTATCTGACTTAATGGTCAAATGGTCCACTGATTTCTCAGTTGTATCAGATTACATAGAAGTTTTTAATTATTGTGCTTCTTTCAAAAAAGAGCAATAAATAAATTGTCAATCTTGGATGGCACTGATTTTGTGTCAAAGGCCCAGAGAAGAAGAGGTAGTGTGCTAATAACCATGTTGAAGACTTTTAAGCAAGAAGACTAGATATAATGGAGGATGGAGTACATTGAAAGGAATTCTGGTTCACGGTGTTTTAGTATCTCTTTAAACTGGGAAATTGGCTGATTTCTCTGGTCTTAATGTTAATGTCTTCTCAAAATTCATATGTTAAAACCTTACCAACAAAATGACAATATTAAGAGGTGAGGACTTTGGGGAAGTGATTAGGACACGTAAGCTCTGCCCTCATGAATATGGCTTATGCACAGATAAAAATAACTGAAGGGCATTGCCTTACCCCTTCCTTGATGTGAGGAAAAAGCATTCACACTTCCATTGCTCCTTTTGGACTTCCCAGCCTCCAGAACTGTGTGAAATAAATTCCTATCATTTATGAATTACCCAATTTAAGATAATTCACTATAGCCAGCTAAATGGACTAAGATACAGATCCATTTCTGATTATTGCTACTGTATACTACAAACTGTTGCCCACTGTGAGTTATGCTTTCAACTCAAGGAACATAGTTTCCTTATGCATAAAATATTTAAAAAAATGATTTCTTATCCTTTACAATATTTATCTCAAAACTGATTGCTGAATGTTAAGGCTGCACAACTCTTATTTTCCCTGTATTAGGCACTGAATATTGGTACCTTCATTTCTGTATTGTGTGCAGTTCCCAGGCACAGGAAAACCAACTTTAAATGTAGAAACTCCAAGTGAAAAGTTCATTTAGAAGCTATTAATAATTTCCCAGATATGATCTCATACAACCTCATACAACACTGTAGAAAAATTGATGTGACAATTTTGTTGTGTTAAAGTTATTAAAGAACATATAGGGAGAAAATGAACCAGTGGTAAATGTCATTTTAAAAAACTTTTCACTTCTGAGTTTTCTATCATGACCTGTTATGAAGAGAATCCTAATGTAAAGACAGCAATGCCTCCAGTATTCTGAAATCACTCTCCTCTGTCACCTTCTAGAGGGAGGCTTTCTTTTCCCTTTCTCCAGTTTTTTTTTCCCTTCTAATAGCTGGCAGTGGTGGTGGCTTAATAAGTCTGTGGCTGTGTGGTGGGATGGATATACAGGAAAGGGAAAATAAACAGCAGGAAAAAAAGAAATATAATGAAAATAGGAACTACAGAAGATTTTTCTAGAATATACATATCTTTTAGTATCCCTAAGATACTAAACATGAGAAACTTGAGCTGGCAAGTGAAATTTGTGACCTGGTACTTTGCCCAATAGGAAGTGATAACAGTGCCCAGCTTTCACAGGGCATCCACAAGTGTCTGGCTGTGGAGAATTTTCAACATGTTCTTCCAGGAGAGGCCCTTGGCTAATTCATTTTTGCCCTAAAAGGTCTCAGACAAATGGAGTGATATAGTACTACCCCTCAAAGTTAGAGTATTGTACACTGAGACACAGTGGATATTTAATTTTTATTTGATTTTTGGGTGCTTCAAAGCTAGTATGATGTCAAGATGATAGTGTTCAGTGACAGTGATAATATGTCAAGTCATGTGTTCAGAATTTGAGTGGCTCATTTTCTTTTCAGCCTTTTACAATAACTTTTGCATAAATATAGCATTAAAATAAGTTTTAATGAACAATGAAACATGCTAATTATAAAGAAAACAATGTGAGCCAGGTGTAGTGGTGGATGCCTATAATCTCACCACTGGGAAGACTGAAGAAGGAGGATCACCACAAATTTGAGACTATCCTGGGCTACTTAGTGAGTTAAATGTCAGCCTAAACTATATAGTGAGACCCTATCTCAAAAAAAAGTGATAGAAAGCTTAAATCAAAGCCCTCACCTCACACCCACATCTCACAAACTTTACATTATTTGTATATATACATAATTCATTCAGCGAATTCTTAGAAGTGAAATTTTGGGGTCAAAATTTTCTGCATTTCAAATATTGAAAGGAAATGCTAATTGTAAAGCAAGTCCTTTAACTAGATTTGATCAGCTTATTTAAGCACATAACTAGATTCCAATAAAAACCCAACCTGATAGCATCTCTAAGACAGCACTGGGCTAGCTCAAGAATAGTAGACCAGGGGGCAATCCCACTACCTTCAGACTTTTCATATTTGTGTGAGGAGTATCCTGATGTTACTGTAACTGGGAAGGTGACGTGAAGGACTAGGATATTAGGCATGATGCAGTGCTCACAGAAGTTCCACATAAGCAGAGAGCTGGTCCCACCACTGAGGAGACATCTGGGCCACTTTACCACCGCCCCCAGTGCACAGGAGGTGAGCCATGTGGGCGCCAGGAGCACACCCCCCACAAGCCCCTGTTGAAATGAGAAGATATGTAAACAAGTCTCAAAACCAGACTTCCAGATCACCTAAAGCAACCCCAAAGGGAAACAAGATGGAACAGTCTGATACTCAACCACCTGGATTCCCTGAAATGGCAACAAAAGAGGATCTGGAAAAAAAATGAAATCAGAAGTAATTTCTCAGATAACAGCAGGGATTGTGCCCATACTGCAAGACATATTTAATAATTCTAGAGAGGACACAGATAAAAAAATAGAGGAGCTGAGGAACACAATGGAATCCCAACATAGGAAACAAATGGAATCCATAAAACAGATGCAAACAGATTTCAAGGATATTAAAACTCCATTGAAAGTTTACACAGCAGAATGAGCCAATGTGAGGACTCAATTTCAGATATAGAAGATAAGCTTGCAACTAGTGACCAAGAAAAGAAAAATTTCTTTAAAATAGTAAGGGACATCAATCCACCAGACACTAGATGATGCAAAGAATAATAACATAAGACTGATTGGAGTCAATGAAGAAGCAGGAGAGAGTGCAGATGACATAAAAAACTGTACACAGAAGTGATGACAGAAAACTCCCAAGCAGGGGAAAAGAACTTGACATACAGATAAGTCAGGCATATAGGACTCCAACTAGCCTTGATAAAAAAAATCTGCAAATAGGCATATAATAGTTAAGATTCCAGAAACCTAACAGAAGAACAAAACTCTACAAGCAGTTAGAGAAAAGAAACAAATGACATACAAAGGAAAGCCCATCAGAATCACAGCAGACTTCCTTGGCAAACCCTCAAGCCAAGAAGAGCTTGAAGTGATGCTTTTCAAGCCCTAAAAGAAAACAGCCTCCAACCTAGATTGATATACCCTGAAAAATTATCTTTCAAAATTGATGGGGAAATAAGATACTTTCATGACAAAGAGCACCTTAGGAACTTCATGAATGCCAAACCAGCACTCCAAAAATTTTTAGACAATATCGTAGGGAAAGAAAATGAGGATCACAACCCCAGGAAGCCCAGCAGAATGAATCCATCTGGCATGACAAGAAATTAAACGTGGAGGGGGAGAATCCAACAAACAGAAAAAGTCATGACAATGATAAGTCAATACATATCAGTTATAACATCAATGTTAATATATCAATTCACCAATCAAAAGAAATGGCAAAATGGGTCAAGAAGCAAGATCCGACAGTATGCTACATACAAGAATCACACTTAATACAGAAGGAAACTCATAGACTGAAAGTTAAAGGGCGGAAAACAATGCTCCATGTGACATGAACCCCCCAAAAGGCAGTAGTAGCTATCCTCTTTGCAGATCAAGTGGATTCCAAACCAACACTTATTAAGAGAGACAAAGAGGGACACTACATCCTTATAAAAGGAAAAACCAAGTGGAAGATAAGACAATCATAAACATATATGCACCAAACACTAGTGCACCCAACTATATAAAATAAATACTAAAGGACATGAAAAGTCATATTTGCACTAATACAATAGTAGTGGGGGACATCAGTACCCCACTGTCACAAATAGATAGATCAACTAGACAAAAAATGAGCAATGAAATACTAGAATTCAATTAAACTCTTGAACAAATGAACTTAACACATTTATAGAGTGTTCCACCCCACAAAATCAGAATACACATTCTTTTCAGCTATACATGGGTCATTCTTAAAAATAGGGCACACACTCACTCATAGAACATGTTTAAGTAGGGGGCCAGGGATTTAGCTCAGTGGTTTTGCCTCCTGCTGTGCAAGTGCAAGGACCCGAGTTCGATCCCTGGTACCAAAAAAAAAAAAAGAACATGTTTAAGTAAGTGCAAAGGAATTGAAGTTATCCCCTGTATATTATCAGACCATAGTGCAATGAAATTGGAGATCCATAGCGAAAGAAACCACAATAATTTCATAAACACATGGAAATTGAGCAACAAACTTCTGAATAGCCAATGGGTAGCAGGAGAAATTAAAGAAGAAATCAGACAGTTCCTTCAATTAAATGACAATAATAATACAACATATCAGCATCTATAGGACACAATGAAAGCAGTCTTACAAGGGAAATTCATAGCAGTGAATACTCCTATTAGGAAAACAGAGCAAGCCCAATTAAACAACCTGATGCTGAACCTCAAGCTTCTAGAAAAAGAAAAGCAGGACAAGCCCAAAGCTCATACAAGGGAGGAAATTATAAAGATCAGAGCAGAAATCAATGCAATGGAGACTAAGAGAATGACACAAAAAATCAATGAAGCCAAGAGTTGGTTCTTGGAAAGAATAAACAAAATTGACAAACCCTTAGCCAACCTTATCAGAAAAAGGAAAGAAAAGGCCCAAATCCATACAATTAGGAAAGAAAAGGATGAAATTACAATGGACCCAGCAGAAATCCAGAGGATCATCAATACATACTTTGAGAACCTATATGCCAATAAGATGGAAAACACAGAAGAAATGGACAGATTTCTAGATAACTATGAATTAGCAAAGTTGAATGAATACCTAAAAATTCTAAATAACCCAGTATCAACCAATGAAATTGAAAATGTAGGGGCTGGGGATTTAGCTCAGTGGTTTCGCTGCCTGCTGTGTAAGCACAAGGATCAGAGTTCGATCCCCAGTACCAAAAAAAAAAAAGAAAAGAAAATGTAATTAAAAACTTACCAACTAAGAAAAGCCCAGGCCCTGATGGCTTCAGTGCTGAATTCTATAAGACATTTAGAGAGAAAATACTACCACTGATGTTTAAATTCTTCAATGAAATCGAAAGGGAAGCAATACATCTGAATTCATTCCTGGAAGCAAGCATCACCATGATCCTCAAAACAGAGAAAGACACAACTGAAAAAGAGAACTATAGGCCAATCTCACTAATGAACATAGATGCAAAAATCCTTACTAAGATACTGGCAAATACAATGCAGAAGATTGTCAAGAAGATCATACACCCTGATCAAGTGGGATTCATCCCAGGGATGCAGGGATGGTTCAAAATACATAAATCAATAAATACAGTACACTATATCAATAGAGCCAAGGACAAAAACCATATGATCATCTTAATAGATGCAGAAAAAGCATTGGAAAAAATCCAGCACTCATTTATGAAAAAACCCTACAAAAAATTGGAATAGACAGTCTCTACCTCAATCTGATAAAAGACCCCAAGAACTCCACCAAAAGTCTTCTAGACTTAATAACCATACTTAGTAAAGTAGCTCAATACGATGTCAACACACAAAATCAATAGCTTTCCTCTACATGAACCACAGACTCACTGAGAGAGGAATAGGGCAAATAATTTCTTTCACAATAGCATCCAAAAAACTGAAATATCTAGGAATCAACCTAACAAAAGAAATCAAAGACCTCTTCTCTGAAAACTATAGCACTCTGAAAAGAGAGATTGAAGATACTATCAGAAAATGGACAGACATCCCTTGCTCCTGGGTAGGAAGAATCAACATGGTGAAAATGGCCGCATTTCAAAAAGTGCTATATAGATTCAGTGCAATTCAAGTTGACATTCCAGCAGCATACTTCTTGGACCTTGAGAAAAAAATCCAAAAATTCATTTGGAACAAGAAGAGACCTAGAATAGCAAAAGCAATTCTAAGCAACAGTGACATGGCAGGGGGTATCACAACCCCCAACTTGAAACTATACTACAAAGCTACTGCGATAAAAACAGCATGGTACTGGCAAAGAAACACACCTGCGGGCCAGTGGAACACATTAGAAAATGTAGAAACAACTCCAGACACACTCAGCCACTACATCTTTGACAAAGGAGCCAAACACCCCCACTGGAGGGAAGACAGCCTCTTTAAGAAATGGTGCTGGAAAAATTGGGTTTCAACTTGCCAATGATTAAAACTAGACCTATATTTCTCACCACACATTAAATTGAAATCAAAATGGATTAAAGATCTAAATATTAAAACAGAAATGTTGAACAGGCCAGAAAAGAGGTTAGGTAGAACTCTTGAAGTCATTGGTGTAGGAAAAGGTTTATGAGCAAAACCTCAGTTGCCCATGAACTAGCACAATCAACAAATGGGATCTCTTCCTATTAAAAAGCTTCTTCATGGCAAGAGAAATCACCAACAGAGTGAAGAGACAACCCAAAATGTGGGAAAAAATTTTACCTGCTCTTCCTCAGACAAAAGTCTACTATCTAGAATCTATAAAGAACTTAAAAAAGTCAGACCTCCCAAATTTAAAACCCAATCCAAAAGTGAGCATCTGAAATGAACAGACATTTGTCAGACAAAGAAGTAGAAATAGCAAATAAACATATGAAAAAATGTTCAACATCACTGGTCATTCGAGAGATGCAAATGAAAACAATGCTGAGATTCCACCTCACTCTAGAAAGAAAGGCTGCTATTATGAAATCAACCAATAAATGACAAATGCTGGTGGGGTTGTGGGGAAAGAGGAACGCTCCTCCGCTGCTGGTGGGAGTGTAGATTGGTGCGACCACTGTGGAAATCTGTATGGAGATACTTCAAAGAACTAGGACTGGAAGTCCCATTTGACCCAGCTATTCCCCTACTGGGTATCTTCCCCAAAGAATTAAAAGAATCATACCACAGTGATATATGTGTACCCGTATTCATAGCAGCACAATTTGTAATAGCTAAAACTTGGAAACAGCCCAAATGCCCATCAGCTGGAGACTTGTTAAAGAAAATGTGATTTTTAAAAAAAATAAAATAGAGTACTACTCAGCCATAAAAATGAGAAATTAGAGACATTTATAGCTAAATGAATGCACATGGAGGTGATACTCTTAAGTGAAATAAATAGGACACACATTTGTAAATACCAAATAGTTTCTCTAGTGTGAGAAACTGAAAATGTAAATATGGACTAAAAGTTCTAATAGATAATGTGAACTAGGAAGAAAAGGGGCAAAGGGGAAGTGGAAGTGGGAGGGGTAGGGGAAACAAAAGAAAGTAATGGAATTAATATGAGAAAATAAAAAAATGGAAACAAAGTCTTTGTAAATAGAGAGGGATGGAGGGGTTGAAGGGAGGACAGGGGAAGGGGGAAAAATAAGAACCAAGAGAGATTACGTAAAGGTGCAAATTTCCAATGATGAATGTCATTATATTGTGTACCTAAAGTGTACCAATAAAGTTAAGTTTAAAAAAAATATATGCAACTTGAGAATATAATGAAAGTGAAATAAGTCAGACACACAAGCTCAAATGTCGAAGTTTCTGTTATATGATAAACACACAGAAACACTATACGCAGTAATACTTTGGTTCACATATGCTTCTGTTTGCAATTTGGTTTTCCAAGAAAAGCATTTCCCAAAATTTTGCTTCTGTTCACGAACTCCACATAGGAGGCAAACACAGGCATGGCCATCTTCCCCATACAAATGCAAACGCTGCCATCTTCCCTAAAATCGTAAAGCAAATTGACTTCTTTTTAGTTAATTTAATGGAAACTTTTGTGCTACTATCTGCTTGTTTCTTTGTTTCTTTTGTGGGTTTTTTTGGTACTGGGAATCAAACTTTGGACCTTGCACTTTCCAGGCAGGTGGCAGAACCACTGAGCTAAATCCCTGGCCCAAAGCTTGTTTCTTTCTTGTAAGAATCCTTTTGGTTTATGTCTTATACTCTGAGTAAGTACTTTGAAGCTGATGCACAGAGTAATAACTATTGTTATTCTCTTAAAATTTTGTTTTATTTTTTTCATAAAGAAAAGAATACTGCTTAATTCTAAAGACAGAGAAAATAACATTTACCCTTCTTGCATTTCTTATTTACCCACTTTGAGGGGACTTCCATTAAAAATTAAGTATCCTCCAAATCTGTTATTCAGTTATAATCATAATATAACTATCATATTAAGAACTGAATTACATGCAAAAATAAATAAGATGAAGTCCTTGGCCTTGAATAATTTATAGTGTGGTTGAGTAGAAGGACATGGATGCAGAGACTCATATATAATAGAAGTCCTTAATTTGGTTTGATGTTTTGTTTGTTTTTATTTTGTAGTATTGGAGATTGAACACGGCATTTACAGTGAGCTACATCACCAGCCCTTTTCAAGTTAAATGGATTTTTAAAAAAACTTAGACAGAGACTCACTAAGTCAGTAAGTTATCCAGGCCTGGCTAAAACTGGCTTTCTTACTGCCTTACTTTCTCAGCGTGCTGGGATTACAGGCCTTTGCCACCAGGCCAGGCTGTTTGACAGCTAATCTCTAATGCCAACTTGATTGGCTTGAAAGCCACCTGGATTAGTAAGGCACACTTCTCTGCATGTCTGGGTAGGTGGTGGAGGCATGACCATGGAGACTATCTGATCCCTGTCCCTTTCTTGTGGTGCTTTCCCCTGTGCTCGAATTCCTGGACACCAGGAAGTAAGCAGCTTTGCTTCACTATGCTCTTCCACCATGATATTTCTGCCTAGGAGCCAGCTAACCATGAGCTGAAACCTCCAAATCTGTGAACCAAATTAAATCTCTTCTACTGTAACTTGTGAGTATCAGGTATTTTTTTTTCAGCAGTGGAAAATCTAATCAACACAATTGGATATAAAGTGCTAGGAAAACACAGATAAAGGGCCAGGGATTTAGCTCAGTGTTTTCGCCCCCTGCTGCGCAAGCACAAGGACCCGAGTTTGATCCCTGTACCAAAAAAACAAAACAAACAAACAAAAAAACACAGATGAAGAGTAATCAATGTTTTGTGGAGTGAGAGTTAGGGTAATGGGAGAACATTAGGAAAGGCCTGATAGGGATGACATTTGACTCTGGCTTTGAATAATAATAGACAGATATTTTAACTATAGGGAATATCATATGTAAGGTTCAGAAGTATAAATAAGGATGGCATACTTAGCAAAGTGGAAATTTGGAGTACTTAAAAGTTAGAGTGTGAGAACAAGGCAGGTAATGAGGCTGAACATAGAAATTTGGAAACTTAAGGAGTATTATGTTTAGTCTAAGAAGCTTGGACTTAAGGACATCAAATTCATTATATGGAGGGGAGCGTTTAGGGAAGATGGCTAAAGGCATAGAGATCTTTAGAATACTTTTAAGAAAGATTAGGAGCAGAGATATTAAGGGCCCCAAGCTAGGGGATTGGCATTCAGTAAAAGTAAAACCTCCAAAGCCCGTTGGGCTCTGCAGTGGTTTTAATGATTAAGGACTTTGCATAAGACAACACAAAGTCATAAAAACTACAGTGGCTAAAACACTTTGTGCCCAAAGCCCTCAAAATCAAGTAAAAAGTAAAAAAACAGTACCTTTGTCAAATAAAGTTCATTCAGGGCAGATTTGGCCTGCATGTATCCAAGTCCCACTCCTTGGGCAATATAGAGTGATCTTTGTATTCTCTTTGTGATGCCCTTTTGGAAAAGAGCTTTTCTTATCCTCTTAGATTGACCACTGCTGGTGTTCAGTTCTTCTAAAAGTCAAGGACTAGGGTATTTTCTCAACTTCTGCTTTTTTAGTTAAACTTACTTCTTTTCTCTACCTTCAGTGCAGCTGGAGATCACTTGGGTATTTGTTTTTTTTCCCATTCTTAGTCTTTCATGTTCTTTTTTTTTTTTGGTACCAGGGATTGAACTCGGGTCCTTGTGCTTGCGCAGCAGGAGGCAAAACCACTGAGCTAAATCCCAGGCCCCCAGTCTTTCATGTTCTTTACCTTCTAACTCAAAGAACATTTTGTTGGGCCAGGGATTTAGCTTAGTGGTTTCGCCACCTGCTGTGCAAGCACAAGGACCCAAGTTCGATCCCTGGTACCAAAAAAAAAAAAAGAAAAGGGAAAAAAATGTTTTGTTTAAAATTAACAAATATATAAATTTATTATAATAACCACAATTAAGATTTCACACTTCATGGCTAACATGTACTTTCATCCTCTTTTTTTGAAACAGATGAAGCATATTTTTCAGGTAAAAAATCCAAGACTTCATTTAAATGACGTATGCAAGTCATATAGCTAAAAAGATGGAACTGGGACTTTGGTATTCTCTCACTAAAAGTTTTGCTCTTTTCTTGACACTATTATGCTTCCCTTTCTTGGCCTATTTGCAATTCGGATGACTCATCTGCATATTTATTGTGTCTAAGTACAGAGAAAAAGAATATTGATTCGGAAATTAGAAAACAATGGCATTTTAACAAAAATGACACTTTGGGACTTGAAAAACGTTAAATTAATCTGTTCTTTAACAATTTTATTGAGTTGACAGCATGGTAAAATAATGAATATTTAAAAGTTTGGTGTTTGTCCTTAAAATGGAAAATTTCTTTCAGTGACTACTTTAAAATTCTTGAACTTTGAACTCATTCATTTGTTCATGGACCCATCCAACTTTTGTTTTTACACAGACATTTTGCTAGGAATACAAGAAGAGTAAAACATAGTTTCTGTTAGCAACTCAGGCTCCAGGTCATTTTGACTCCTCCCTGCTGGATCCAAAAGCTGATTTCTTTTGAAACTTTTTTTTCTTTCTTTCTTTAATCCAGACCCTGACCCCCTCTGAAAGAAGGCTTTATACAGGCACACCAATCTCTGAGAGAACTCAATCAAGTTCTACTTAATTATAAGCAAATAGCATATAGCACTTTTTAAATGATAGATAAATAGAAAAGTCACATTACCTACAAATATTTTTTAAACCAAAAAAAAGAACAAAACTATAAACCCTGAAAAAAAGAAACTAGATCTAACTCAGATACAGCCACTTTTCAATAGGCTGTCTTAAACAATAACTAGTTTGTTTTTTCATTAAGATTCAAGAGAGACATTTGAATATAAAGATATATTTGTATATAAAAAAATAAAACTATCTTTATTCACAGGAAAAGGATTTAAGAGAGAATTGCATTTTTATAACTTGAATAAACAACTATGAAAATCTGAAATAATGAAGGCTTGCTTAAGTTTGAAAAGCATGACTGCCAAATTTAAAACACAGGTAGAAGCAACCCATTGAAGGGAAATATTGAAGAAAATAAATTACAAAAGAATTTTCAAAATTCTCCCAGAGCACAGAAGAAATGGCTATAAGATCATGGAGATTCAACCAAAGAATATTGAGTTTCTGAGAGGGAACAGAGTAGATGGACCAGAAACAAAGATCGAAATGTTATTGGAAGAAAACATGGTTGATCCAAAGACACTCAGTATAAACATCTAAACATTAAAAGTGTGAATATTATCCCCAGCAAATGTCATAATGAGGCAATACTCAACCACTTAAAGTTATTAAGAGCATGTAATAATCCTCAACATTTTCAGCACCTTCCCACCCTACACAATACAACCAGCCACAGCAATCAAGTAAGTTATCTACTGCGTCAGTTAGGAGTCCTGAAGAAAAGAGGAACTACCTCTGATGGTTCAATATGAGACTTTTTTATTAGTACATATTTGCAGTACATAATGATTATATTCATTGTAATACTTCTTAATTCTTTATTCCTTCTCCTCCCCTCCCCTCTCCATCTCTTGCTTCCCTTATGAGACTTTTAAAGAGAATTTACAGAGAGGAAGGGTCAGAGCTGGGAAGAGAAACAGAGTATGCAATTGGGGAGTGGGATTGGGACTAGGAGAGGGAAAATAACTGGTATTCCACCAAAGATCAAAGAGCTAGCTCAACTGAGAAATATCCAATTAGCTCCAGGTAAAAAGAAATGCTATAGTACATGGGTTCGATATCCAATTAATTTGTTGTTCATGTGTGAGTGAAGTAAAAACAATCATGCATCAAAAGGATAAACACAAGCTTAAGAAACCTTCTGGAGGATTCAGTGAGTATAAGACAGACTCAGTCTTTGCTCTCTGAGTCTATAGTCATGCTAAAACCAATTTGTAATAAACACTGCTGAGCAGGAAAACTGCCTATTTTGGTTCTCCTGGTTGGGGAAGACTGTAAATTGGTTAACAATAGACAGATTGATAGGAGAAATATTCAGAGATACCCTACAGAGAGAATAACTCCTCAAATAGTTAGGGATAACAATTAAATGCCCACCTAACAGGAGGAGTGGATGTTGCAGCTTCAGAGAATGGAAAACTACGATGAGGCTCATTCAGACAAATTTTTGTGGATTGTCCTGAAGCCCAATGTTCCTTCCCCAAAGGTGTTTTTGTGGAAGCTGATTTTCAATAAAGCTCTATTCTCATTTAATGGAAGTTCAGATAAAATTCTTTCTTCTTCTGTAGCTCAGATGTTTTCTCATTGAAGTAAGCACCACACCAGTTTGGAGGATTGTGTGTCTCTTTACTTAGCTGTGAAAGCACAGAAGCCCAGATGCCATGGGAAAACCTGGTGGGGGAGAATAGCTTCACCTAGCCTGATCCAGAAAACTTCAGAAGGAAGCACAGTCTTAGCTGAGCCTGAAAGATTGGTAGATGTTAATTAGGCAGACTAGCTCAGGAGAAATCCTAGAAAAAGGATCAGCTATATATACTGTCAAGTTGTCACTTGAGTTAGCTTTTTGTCACTGTGACAAAATACCTGGGAAAATCAACTCAAAGGGGAAAAAAAGATTTATTTTGGGTCCCAGTTTCAGAGGTTTTAATTCATGGTTGAATTAATGGATGAGGTTAGCACCCTCATGGTCTAATCACCTCTCTGGGCCCCATTTCTGAACATTGCAGCACTGGAGATCAAATCCTCAATACATGAGTCTTTGTGGGACACTTCATATTTAAACCATAGCAGAACTCAATACATATTCAGTTACCGTGATACAAGAGTTAATTAAAATAGCCTAATTCGATGTCCTAAGAAAATTTTCACAAGGAGCTGACATCATATTGATATTTCAGGAGAATTTACTGAGCGTACATCTTGGTGCCGGCACTGGGAACACAAAAGACCAGTAAAATATAATCCTGCTTTGACTGAGCAATCCCAGAATGAAGGAAGTAAACAGAAGTACAGAAGCCTTTCATGGTAGCTATGAGTTTAAAGCCCTGCAGGAGAGAGAAGACGCTGGTGGGCCCTCCTATCTTCTCACCTACAGGCTGGAAGAGCTTTGGTTTGATGTGCTGTTCTTGACTCTGGGGTCATCTTGTCCTTAGAATTGTGCTGTTGTATTAAGAGGAACTCTAAAGGGTCACTAATAAATTTCATGCTAATATCCTTGCTAATGACAATTGTAGAGGAGAAAGTTTCTCTTCTCACTAGGTTTGTCTCTGAGGCCCCTATAGAAAAAGATAGATTAATAAGAAAAAAATCAAAAAATTATTTCATATAAATTTTACATGGTAATGAATCCTTCATAAGAAAATGAAGACCCAAAGGAAAAAGAAATCTTAAGTATTCTTAGTCTAAGTTTGATGAAAAAGTGGATAGTTGAAGAGAAGTATGATTAGACAAAGAGGATCGAGTCTAATGATAATAAACTAAGAGAACTTAGCGGAGATTACTTGTTCAGATTCTATTCTATGCCTCAGTGTCATCAGATATGCTCACAAGAGGGTTTTATGACCTACTCCAGGTGGTATAGGAGAAATATAACTCCCAACCTAGATGTCAGGTGTGCCAAGTTTGTGTCCCCTGAAATCTAAGAATGACTTTTAGGAACAATGGAGGTTGAGTGGGAAAGTTTCATTAAGAAATAGCTCCTGAGAGATAGGAAGGGTCCTGAAAGTAGGATGCCACAGAAGGCTTTCGTTAGGGATAATTTGTATAGCAAAGTCCCAATGTGGGTCAAACTACAATCAATCTGTAGGATTACAAGTATAGCCGATTAGCTAATAGTGATCCAGTAGGGAAACAAATTGTATAGCAAGGTTATATGGAAGGAACAAAGGCATTTTTGGGAAGGAATGGGTCTGGACATTCTGATCACTCATGTGGGTAACTGATATCTATCAGGACTTTTCTGGACCAGGTGATACCAATCACAGTACAATCTCAAGTTATTGCTTATCCCTCAGGGAGGCACGTAGGACTGGTCATTGCACCTTTATCTTGAGGTCAGGCCTTTAACAGATGTGCCTCAGCCACAGTTTTGGTGTGTTCTCCTCTTCTGCACTGACTCTTTTGAAGGCTTGTCCCTCTGACTGCCTATTGATTTCTACCTAACTTAGCTACCTATAATACAGGGAAGGTCAGAAACTTGTTTTCCAAGTTTTATAACCTCCTTCTGGGAAGAAGAGTGGGAGAATGTGTTAGAGACCCTCCTGCTACTATGGTTTTCTCAGCACCAATCTACTATATTTTGGGGTATTGTGTCCTGAACCCTATCAGGTTCATATACTAAGCACTGTGCCTGCATGTTGACAATACTAACTTTACTTCATCTTTTCATCTCTTTTTGTGGCTAAGCATTATCACAATGTAAAAAACAGTACAACAACACTACTCAGTTTCCCAGAAATTTAAATAAAGCTACTGAGGGAATATTTCATGAAAAAAATCTCTTAAAAATCATTTATTCAATAAAGAAGATATTGAATCTTCTTCAAACAATTCTACATAAAATGTCTATTTTGTATTGACTGACAAAGATTTTCTCCTTGACCAAAGTTGGGTCAGATTTCTCTTATCTGTCTGCTCAGTTAGACTCATTTTGGATCCCTGTCTCTATCCTTGTACTCAGTTTAAGCAAAAATGCTGTGCAGCCAATTTAGCCAGAACCCTAATCAAATTATTCACCCCCCTACCATTTCACAGGTGATGCATGATCACTCTGGCCTTCAGCAAGAATTGATTTTGAGAGGTTGGTTAACTAAGAATTACCCTATCCTATTAGTAGTTTCCCATCTACTGACCCCTAAATCTGCTGTAGGTCATAAAGTTCCACTTTTCATGTATTCAGAGTCAAACTCAATCTCCCTTGTTTATTGCAAAACTCCACTGAAACAATTCCTGCACTGTTCACCATAGTCTTAATAAAACCTGCCTTACTGTTTTAATAAGTATGAGAATAATATTTTTATTATAAAGACATTTCAGTAGACAATATTGTTAACAATCTTTTAAAGTAGATACAAAGAAAAAAGAAGCACAAAGAAAGCAAATAATCATAACAATGTACTAGGTAATCAACTACATATTGCCTAAAATTCAGATCAGTAAATAATTAAAATTATTCAATTATTTTACCACTGAAAAGACTTTCATTATGATTTAATTTGCAAGTAAATTTTAATCATCATATATGAAGGGTATGTTTATAAAATATAATTTTAAGCAATTTTCTATTATTCCACTGTAAAAATTAAAAAATGCAAGAGGGCTTGGGATTATATAGATTTTATCTCTCAAATACTGACACTTTTGTGAGAAAATGTCCCCTGATTGGATAAAGAAATATGCTGATTTGACTTATATTCAAGTAATGAAAATAATGTGTTTTTTGTACTTCTGTAAATAAGAGCAATCCCTGATGAAATATAGAAATACTTGCACAAAGGGAGTCATTAAGTCATACTTTATCTTCTTTGTCTAGGCTTCTGATAAAATGTTCCCTACTGTTTAAAAAAAATGCTGTGAATTGAAGAGCTAAGCTCTCTCCATCAAGGGACTAATGATTTTCCTGTTAAAATGTAAATGCTAGTCTTGAGTGCTTTAAAATTTGTGAGGAAAGACTGTGGAATTGTCATTATCCTGTCATTACTGTGGCACCCCACAGGAGCCATTGTAAAGATGGGGGTGGTGAGCTGAACCTCTAAGTCCCAGGCAGGGCTTTTTCCTACAGAGTTAAAATGGGAGAAAGAGCCCGGTAGCATCACCATGGATTCTGGAAATTAGAAAGCAAGAGCAGAGGAAGTACTTTAAAAGTCAGGTTGTCACTAAACAGGATCTAAGGAGGTTCTTGAAGCTGATATTAGGAACCTAACTCACCCTACCCAAAGAATAAGTTTGCAGGTTCACTGACTACCATTGCAGAAAAATGATTTTCAAGATGGGTCAGTAAAAGGCAGAAAAAGAAATATCAGGAAGAAATTTAAAAGTACAGACTCAAAGAAATAGAATGTGGTCCCCGGAGAGAGAAAAGTGTTGTTTCTTGGAACTGGAAACATGTATGCTTCTCTTGCTGGGGTGGAAACCTCAGAAAAAGATGGTCCACCTCTTAGAAGGGTAGTAGCCTATTTTATAGGGATGAGCTCAGTTGTTTTATTTGTTTGTTTAAAAGATGAATAATTTAGGCATTCTTTGAGCTTCCTGAGCCTGTTACTTTATCTTAGGATCAGGTTCCTGCTCTTTACTTTCTCAATTACCCCAATTTATGGATTTACAATATTGAGGAATTTTGGGGTGTGATGGGTCTGGAAATTTTAACCAAAGAATGCTGATGTGGATTGCTTTGAGTAAGTTTGACTGGGTCACAGACATTGCAGTCTCCTTAAAAGTATAATTTTTAGTTATGATATTCCTCGTCTTCTTTCTACCTATCTTTATTTCTTTTATCCTACATCAAGGTTAGAGAGAAAAATCCAAAGTATGTTCAGAGTCTCACAGCCACTGGCTGAGCATGTGAGGATCTGTCTGAAAGGCTATTAATTGGGAAGCCTAACTGCATCAGCCCAGGGCTGGGCTCAACCTGAAAGGACTTTATTTTTCCCAAAGCAGAGCAAGTCTCAAAGGCAAGAAATTATCTTTGGATTGGAAAGTAGAAATAGAGTGAAATAGGGAATAGGTCAATGGGCCTCTAAAATTGTGTGTGAAACTGTGTGTATGTCTTTATTTTTTTCCTGAGGAGATCAGATCATTAGCAGACATCAGATTTTAAAAGTTATAAATGAGTCCTATCTTGCCCTATCACAAACCAAACTTAAACCTAAATCTAAATAAATAAATAAATAACAGTAGAACTAACAAAACCTAACAAAAATGTAGGTAGTTCTTATGTCAAACTTAAATGTCAACAGAAACCACTAGAAAGAATTTATTTCAGATTTGTTCCAAGAATATTAACCCAAGATTACATCTATGATTTTCCCTTGTCAACTATATGCTGTTTATTCTTAAATTCTTTCACACTGTAGTGAAATTTAATTGTAAATTTGAAGTGAATCTGAGTTAAATTAGTAGATAGAAATGGAATTATGGCATGTCTTCTGAGAAGAAATGGAAGTCCAGAGTTCAAAGACCAGACCTTCCATCAGTCCTGAGTTGCCCCAACTCCAATCCCCAGCCCAGACGTGACATCAACAAAAGACAGTTTTTTCTACCAGACTGTAATGCCTACATTCCTTTAATCTTTACTTTGTAAGATTCATTTTCTGTTTGCATACATGTGTATATTTGGACCTTTTTTTTCTCAGTTCACATCCTCTTTAATGTGGAGTGACAGAACTTGGGTATCACACAAGGGCAAGGTTGCATTCTTAGTGTGGCATCTGTTGTCTGTGTGAGGTTGGGTCTGCTAGGCTGCTTGCAGTCCAGGCATTGACACAGCTTTCCCAAGCATCAGGTAGCATCCAACAGAGGCACATAGAAACAGAAGTTGTTGGCAGTGAGTGTGGTTACTGAGCTCTTTTTAGACCAGTGAAGAATTTATTCTTCATCTAGCTGGAGGGAAAATATGTACATGTTCTCCATAGTTATGAATGTAATGACAAAGCATCAGCACCCATTGCTGGCAGTCCTTTTAATGATAGGATAAAAAGCTTTCAGAGATGAGAAGGTAATGGTGGAGAGTAAGACATAGTGACAAAAATAGGGACTTCATAATTTCTCTCTCCTCCATACTCCTGAATTAGAATGTATGGGAAACTGATTTGGATAAAGCTATTTCTGCTCTTATCTATTTAATGCAGATGAAAATGCTGAAAAATTATGAACTCAGACATCTTAACACAGAGAATGCAAGAAAATACTAAAGAAATGAATAGGAATGTCTACAAATATTTTACTTGATACCAATCTGATTGTTCTGAAGCACAACTGGTTAGATAAGGGTGGGGTCTATTATATAGCAAAAAAAAAAAAAGGCTTTTTCTCTTTCTGAGAAGACTGTCTTTCAAAGTAGGAATTCAAATTTTAAAGACAAAAATTAATATTGGGATTTTATGTACATATATCTTTTGCATGACAAGATTTTAAAGCCAAAAAAAAACCCCTTAATAAAAAAACAACAACAACAAACCCTTAATGAACTTACTGAATTTTACATTTCTTACAAATGATACTGAATTAAGTATTTAGAGTGCTTTAAGTATGTTTATTTTCTGTGGCATCATACTCAGCCATAATCATTTTGTGGTATGTGCACTTTTCTATGTTACAATATTTTAAAAAATGTGATTACATATTTGTTTTTCTCTTAATGATTATTTAAAAATAATTTTTTGTCATAAACAGTTCTATACTCCACGAATTCATTTGTAAGATTTTGAATATGACTTTCAACTAAAGAGTATGTTTAAAAGAGGGACCTCATATCAGAAGAAATTGTTCAAGAGGCATTTTTTTAATCAAATATTATCTTCTATTATTGTATGAATTTTGGAAGTCTTTAAAAATGTCACTCCAATAGTATGCATGAAAATAGTGTGTTCTATACATCAAATAGCTTGAGTGAAATAGATGAGAAATAGTTATCATTATATTCATTTATATTCTTAAAATATATTTCGCATACAAGCTCTGTCTATTGAAAAGACCTAAAATGAATACCTTGACCAATCAGATTGCAGTATATAACCATTTCCATCAAAATGAACCTGGGTTCTTTGGAGAAATGGGCAATCTCAGGTAAAGGGCAAGATGAGCCTGGCATGTCATACAAGAAAGCCAGGAAGCTATTAAAGTATATTGGAGGCATGTCAAAGAAGCTCAGGAGCCAACTTGGAGAAGTGTCCGCCCACCCAAAGATGAGATCACTGAATTTTAAAATATATTTGATACCTGAGTTGAAAGATATGAAATATATTTAACTTTTGAAGTTCATAATGACAGGGGGTACGGGGAATGTAACTTTGGAGGATGTAAGGAAATCTATTTATTGTTTTGAAAATTAATAAAGGGGCAAACTCAAGTATTTATTCTGATTTTCTAGTATAAGCTAGACCACGGGATGAGCAAGAGTTCCTTTTCGAAGATAATACTAATAGAGTTAAAATTTTGAAGAATTCTTTGACAGTGATATACTGAAATATTTGCAGATAGAATTTAGTTCAAAATAACCAGGTGACTGGCAGAGAGAGGAGATGTGGGTAGGGTGTTAGATGAAATAAACTAGGCCAAGAATTGATGATCACTGGTTCTGGGTGTTTGTCCATGAAGATTCACTATCTCAATTCTTATGTATGTTTGACATTTCATAATTACAAGTTTAATAAATATTTTGAAAATTTTTCATAAGAATATTTTTTGAGACAGGGTCTCGGTGTGCAGTTCAGGTTGGCCTTGACCTCACTGTGATCTTCCTGCTTCCTCCTCCCAATTTCTGTGATTACAGACCCAAATCCAGCTCTAATGCCTTTTATTACTTGCCCATATTAAAGTAAAAAAAGATGAGAGGTTGGAGGTGAAGATCAATGGTAATATACATGCTGAGTGTGCATGAGGCTCTGGGTTCAATACCCAGCAACAGAAAGAAGAAAAGCCAATTAAGAAGATCTCAAATAGAAATGACTCAGAAATGTGTGTTCTTTTAATTGGTAAAAAGTTAAAGCCAAGCTCTTTGTGACGCTTTATTTCTTCTTCTAAGACTTTTGTAAATGAGTGTGAACCACAGCAGTTGGAAAAAAGCATTTTGCCGCTATTCCAAAGGGAGATAAGTGTTGATACAATAACCACTTCCACTGCTGTGACAAGGAGCATACTCTTTTGTTATTGGGTTGTTACTCAAGAGTAACTGAATAGTAAGGGGAATAATTTAATAATGAAGGTGCACTTAATAAAGGCACATCTATTTGTCTTTAAATAAAAAGTTTAGAAGAAATTATAAATACACATCTGATCTCAAACTTTCAAAATATTATAAAGGAAAATTTTACTTATATATTCATATATCTAATCACAAGCTTTATCTGAGTACCTATAATATCAGTAAACAAAATAAGCTCTCTACGCTCAAAGAATTCAAAATCTTCTTAAAATAAAAAAATCAATGATGATAATGTACTTTTATAAACATTATAATAGTGTCTGTCTTTTCACTATTTTGCTTTAGCATCTAGAAATATCTGGCACATAAAGAATCTAAATAAATATTTCATAGATGGATGGATGGACAAATGGTGTTATGGAGGATTGTGGTAAGAAATAAAATAGGAGAAATAGATGAAGGTCAGACCAAGAAGAACTAGGAATATTGTCCTAAGGAAACAATTCTATTTTGAAGATTAGAAACATTTAAAAAAAAATAAACTTCATTTTTAGAGTAGTTTTTGGTTCACAAGAAAATTGAGATACAGAAAAGTATGAAATGTTCCCCTAAAGACTCATATGTTAAGGGCTTGATCCTCAATGCAGTCTATGGCTCAGAAGTGGAACCTAGAGGGGTAATTGGATTATGTGGGCACTAATCTAACCAATGTACTAATCCATTGATGAGTTCAGAGCTGAGTGTGTTATTAGAAGGTTATACTTAGTTGGAGGAAGAAGGTCACTGGGGATGTGTCTTTGAAGGATATATTTCTTCCTGGGCTCTTTTCCTTTTACTCTGCTTTTGGCTGCCAAAAAGTAAGCAGCTTCCTTCTGCCATGCCTTTCCAACATGATGTTTCTGCTTTGGAGTCAGCTGACCATGAACTGAAATCTCTGAAACTGTGAGCCAAGTAAACCTCTCCTCCTTTAAGTTGTTTGTGGCAGGTATTTTGTTCCAGGGATGAAAAGCTTAACAAATACACAGTTTCCTACTCTCACATAGGTAGTCTTGTCTACCATCACCATCTCCCTACATAGTGGTACATCTGTTATAATCCATGAACCCACAATGACACATCATAATCACTCAAAGCCTATTGTTCACATTGTTAATGTCATATAACCTATGAATTTGTATAAATCTGTAATGACAGGGATTCATTATTATAGCTTAATGTAAAATAATTAAATAATTTCATTGTCCTAAAAAATCCTCTGTGCTCTATCTATTCATTCCTTTCCTTCAGCAGTCCCTGAAAGCTTCTGAGCCATTTTCTAATGTCTTCATAGTTTTGCCTTTCTCAGAATGTCAAATAACTGGAATTACATAGCAGGTAGTGTTGGCTTCTTTCACATTTTTATGCTCCTCCATGTCTTTTCATGGCTTAATAGCTTCTTTCTTTTTAGTGCTTAAATTTTTCCCATTTCCTGGATATATCCAGTTTATTTGTCCATTTACCTTACCAACATACCAACTGTTGCTTCCAAATTTTAACAATTATGAATAAAATGGCTATAAAACATGTACAGATGTTTGTAGGGACATACATTTTCAACTTAATAAATACTGAGGCTCATAGACATGTTTAGTTTTGTAGAAACTGTCAAACTTCTTCCAAAAAAGAGACTATCATTTTTCATTCCCAGTAGCAATGAATGAGAGTTACTGTTTCTCCACATCCTTGCCTGCTGTTGTTGTTGTCCATGTTTTGGAATTTGGCCATTCTAATAAGTATGTAGTGGTGTCTCATTGTTTTGATTTGTAAATCCCTAATGATATAATGGAGTATATTTTCAAATGATTATTTGCTTCCTATGTATCTTCTTTGATGAGGTGTCTTTTAAGATCTTTTGCCCGTTTTTTAATCCAGTCATTTATTTTCTTATTGTTGAGTTTTAAGAGTTCTTTGTATATTTTGGAAAACAATCCTTTGTCTATATATTTTTGCAAATATTTTCTTCTAGTCCATAGTTTCTCTTCTCTTTCTCTTGACAGTGTTCCTCACATAGCAGTTTTAAATTTTAGTGAAGTCCAGTTTATCAATTATTTTTCTCATGAATCATAACTTTGGTATTGTATTTCCAAACCCAAGGTTATCTAGACTTTCATCTATGGTTATCTTTTAGGAGTTTTATGGTATTACAATTTACATTAAGGTCTGTAATCTATTTTGAGGTAATTTTGAAGTGTAGAAGGTCTATGTCTAGATTCTATTTTTATGCATGTGTATTTTCAACTATTCTCATATAATTTTTTGAAAAAAAGGGAGAAATTTTCTTTTTAATTTTAGGAATAAATTGACATCTCTGAAGGAACCCAAAAAGGAACTTTTAAATAGTCTTTAATTTATTGTTCCAGAGTAAAAATATCCCCTATCATCATCAAATAAGAAAATAATACACCAACATTAAGCATAAAACAAATAAGTTCTCTCTACTAGGCTTTCCTAAATACTCATTTATATATTCTACTGTTCTTAAAACAAAGATGAACTTCACTGTCTTCAATATTTACACTAGGATGAAGCATATTATTATGAATTTAAAGTGTATAATTGACAATGAAGAGAAAATAGCATGAAATTTCTAAATACTCAAAACAACAAAAATATTTTAAAAACTGGAATAGTGGAAAAGTTTCAATTCTCAATTGATTATTGTTTGTAATAATCATTTCAAATAACAAAATGGAATTTTTGGTTTAATAACTGCAAATTATAAAAGATAATTCCATCTAATGAGTTTATTACAAATGTATTATTAATGCATCAAATTGTTGGTTAAACTAAAAAAACTACAAAAGGAGAGATAATGTTATTGAAAAAATATAGACAATACCATTAAATACAATTCACTTGGTGCTTTGTACCCACATTATAAAACCAGATATTCACATTTACACTGACTCTAGATATAATACAGATAAAATTAGTTCACAAGTATGACCAATTCTTTCTAGTAAGATTTGGGACAAAAAGAAAAAGTAATATTTATTCATTCAATATTTATTAAGTCCCTACCACAAGTACATAAATGAAGAGGCCGTATTATAGAAAATCCAATAATGTATCAGAAAGCATTCTACCCTCAAGGAGTAAACATTCTGCTAGGGTAGATAAGAACCTAGTCAAATGATTTATAGTTAAAGTAGAAAAAAATCTGGAGGTAAAAGAGGAACAGATTAGTTGCTAATGATTTCAGTAAAGAAAAGTGATTATTTTCAGCTGGGAAAATCAGGAAATATTTCTTAAGGGAGAAAACACCTATGCTAAATTGTAGGAAAAACAAGGGAGGACTGTCACAGCTCTTTCGTGCAGAGTATGTATGCTTTATAAATCCCAAATAAATGAGGTTGATGTCCTCTTCTTGATTCTGCATCCTTGTTCATCTTTCATCTTGTGGAAGCTTTATTACTCTGATGTTCATACTGTTAGACTTCCCACCATTTCCTCTTGCTAGATTTTGTCAACCAACAGCTCTAGGCATTCTCCTTCAATCTCTGCAGACTTTGGTTCCTTTTTGTTCTTCCTTTCTACCCTGACCTGTTATTCTTGCTAGACTCTGCACACATATGCACACAGCTGATGCTTACAAGTGTGCAAGTCTAGGGCATCACTCCATCAATGCCACCATCATTGATTTACACAGATACTTTGACAAACTCTGGCAGATAATGATAAAGCATCTTGAAGAAGGGTGGTATTTTCTAATTTGCACAGTCACCCTATTGGCTGGTAGCAGGGTTACATAAGAACAATTTATCCAATACCCTGCCTCTTTGTTCCTTGATCTCCTCCCTACCAAGTACTCTGAACACCACCCCACATCAGCCATATGATCTCAGAACTACACCTTGGATTTTATCACCCACAGAAATCAGATTATCTCCAAAACACTGAATAGAGAGGCCCCACTTTTCTACTTTACCCTTCTATTTTTCTAGCTCCCTTATCAAATGTAAGTTGTCATATTGATTCATTCTTTCTTCTATTTTATATTCATCAGTTGTAGTTATGATCTACTAGCTTATATTTCATGATCTTTCAATATAACCATTCTGTTAAAAGTGCTCCTAGCATCCTTGCCTTTCTTTTTTCACATTCTTTAGGGGGTAAACCAATACTGGATGAACCCAGCATCTGTTTTCTCTAGGCTGGCACTCATGCAGCTAAGCATCACTGGAGAAAGCCCACAGCCACCATATGGTTACCTCCCACCTCATCCTGTAAGCAGACTCTCCCTCACTCATGCAATTCCAGCAACACTGGTCCTTTGATAGATCATACACCCAACTGTATAAGGCTCCTGTTTATTGGGATTCTTTTCTTCTAAACCCTAAGCATGGTTAGCCCTTACTTGGACTTTGAATCTTGGATTAGTAATAACTAGTGGCTAATATTTACTGAGTATTTTCTTTGTAGCAGGTGTTATAAGTTAGTCCAATCTCAATATCTGTACAGATAGATGGTATTATCTTCACCTTACAGATGTGAAAATTAAAGATTAGAGAGGCCAAGTAACTTACTCAAAATCACTCTGAGTAATTGTAAGATACAGTAGCATGTCAGTTGACTATGAACCTGTGTGACTCACTATTCTGCTTCTTTGTTTGGTACTGTCTCTCCATTTTTCCTGTTACGCCCCCTCAGACCACCCTCTCAAGACACCACAAAACAATTTATAACAATTTTCTCCATTTGTAATTAAACATATATTTATTTACTTGTGCCTTGCATATACATTGTTTTTCTCCACTTACTATACTGAAGCTCTGAAGGTCCTATCTCCATTTTATATACAATTATGTCTTTGGGGCCTAGCAACAAACATGCTTGGCTTAGAACAAATATCAGCTAATGTTTGTTAAATGAACAGAGAAAATTAATTATGAGAACAAAACAGGCAAAGTGGGGCATTCCAGGTAGAAGTAATCATGAACAAAGGCTCAGCAGGAAGGTTTGGAACATGTGAATGTGATGGCCTCATTCAATTAAGACATGATAGATTTCCCACCTGTGTGTTAGCATTGGTAAGATAAATATGGCTAAAAAATTGGCAAATACCACGTAAAACTGAAAGGGGAAGGCATTCTATCCATCAGGTTGAGGGTCAGTCATGAGGTCACTGGAGTTTCTGGGTAAGATGGGGCCAGCTTCCTTCCCCCTGAGATGTTCACTAAAGTAGTCGTGGAGTACTATCCTTCTTGCTCCCTCATGTTGGTTCCTGTGGAGGCTAAAGGGCATTTCCCAAACAAATAAGGACCATGCTCTTAGAGTACAGATTCCTACAGTAACAACTTCCATAGACAGGATGGATAAGACAGACAAGATAAGTGGCAGCAGAGTAAAATTTTATTACATTTGAACAAAAGTCATTCTAAGATACTTAACACAGCAAAGACCAGGTACATGAAATCTCTGAAATGACTTACAAAAATCAAAATGGAACAAAGCAAGTGAAATTCTTAGTGTGCATGTGCAGAAAGGTAACATAACAGCATTAATTTTGCATGTAGAATCTTTAAAGCAATAGTATATCACTGGGCCATCTTAACTACAGTGTCTAACATAGTCTTAACTAAATTTTTAAACTGGCAAGTGCAAAATGAGAATCTCTATAGTTATGTATGTGTTTTTGTGCTATAGTAAGTCACTCAACTTTTCTGATGTTTTAACATTACTACAATTTTACAAGGTCTCTGAGGAACCTGTAGTTTGGTGCAATACACCTAGGGCAAAATAAAAGGGGCAAAGGGTTTGTAAGATTCATGTAATAAGGAATGCAAAAGCAAAAATTAAGTCAGGAGAGAAAACAGTATGTCTCATAGTGGATTAAATCAGAGTCCTCAGATTTCCACACATGTTCTGTGTGGAACTTCTACCATGGAATCCAGAGCTGGTCTTGGCTACTAAGAATATGATCTGTGACAATGCGGTCCATGAGACTCTAATTGTCCCCAGCTTTCAGAGAGATTTATGAAGAGGAGCAAAAAGGTCCAGAGTTGGAGAAACTCAGCACAGGTCCACTGTCCACTGATCCACCTAGAGCTAATAGCTGAAGATATAAGGAAAGTGGATGGCTGCTCCTAAATTTTGCCTTTGGGCTGCTGTATGTCTGGAGTTTACATTTGGGATGTGGAAACCCCACTGGTATCTGAACACAGTTCCATGGATCTTCTTCCTGCAAAAACTGAAACCATTGGAGCATGCATGCCCCATGTAGGGCAAGCTAGAACTAATAAGGCATAAACATAGGAGCAGCCCACAAACCATGGCAGCTGTGAGTAGATAAGTGGATCTTTCTGGGATGTTGCTGCAGTGTGTTCTTCCCACAGGATGAGCACCACATCCCCATAACAGCCCCTCTCAGTTCCCAGAGATAGATTCCTTCCCTTCCCCTGCCCTACCTGTGTTCCTAATGATCACTCCCTAAATAAACAATGTACACCAGGGCCAGGGATTTAGCTCAGTTGCACTACACCTGCCTCGTAAGTGCAAGTTCCTGAGTTTGATAAACAAACAAACAAACAAAAACAAACAATGTACACTGGAATTCCTGTTTCAAGCCTCCAATTCTGGAGGAATCCAGCTGTTATGAACTTGATATTTATGTTGCCTCAGGACTTCTATGTTGAAGTCTCAACCCTCAATTTGATATTAGGATGAAGTGAAGCCTTTTGAAGATATTTGTAAGTGTGGAGCCAACTGCTTGTTAAAACAAAGTGTCCCCAGGGAGCTCTCTGGTCTGCTTTCTACCATGTAAGGAAACATCAAGAAAGTGAGCATCAGAAACCATGAAGCAAGCCCTCAAAAGGCAGCAAATCTTTCAGCATGTTGATCCTAGCCTCTAAAACTTTGAGAAATGAGTGTTTGTCATTTAAACCACCCACTCCATGGTATTCTGTAATAGCAGTCCAAACCTGACTGAGGTACAAGCCTAGCACAAAAATCAAACATAAAAATTTGAAGGAAAGAACTTCCAAAAGGAGCAGATAAACTTCTCTTTGCAAATTTACAAATGGTGGTATGTTTCTAGTGATTTCCTATAACTCTTTGGTTGGAAGAATACTTGTTTTTCTTCTTTTCTCTTCCCTTATTTTCTTCCTTTCTCCCTGCCCCTCTTCTTTTTTCTTTTTCTACAGTTTCCACTTCAGTAGATTGGTAGTAACCTGTCACTATTGATCAAAGTCAGTGTGGTATAATTTTTGATACCTGAGGGTCAAGGCACTTTCCAGGGGCTTCCAAATGAGAGGTGCAATGGCTGAGAGACGAGAGTGATCATGGTCACATGAACAGAAACTTTCTTAAATTATGTTTAATATCTCTCTCCTCTGGTATTATTTTTCAATTAGGAAATATGGAAACTAAGGCTTAAAGTAAAGTAGGTTCATTGAAAAAAACAGTATTGAGATATAGTTCACATGCCATACAATTCAGCCATTTAAAGGGTACAGCTCAGTAGTGATGGTTTTTAATATATTCGCAGAGCTGTGCATCCTTAACCATAAGCTAATTTTAGACAACTTTCATCATCACAAATAAACTTTGTTTTTTCAGTAATAAAAAACATTTATGTGCTAGATCCTATATCAGGATATGAGCTAGGTGCTGTACCATGTGGGTGAACAAGAACGACATGACTCTACTCTCGGGCAGCTTAAATCCTGGTGGGAGAAATGGACATATAGGCACCAAAAAACAGTAACAGGCTAATTATAGCCTGTAGAATGTATCATGAAGAGAATAAACAAGGTGAATCAGAAAAAGTAGAGTTGAGACCAAGGGACAAGTTTGTAGCAAGGGTCAGGAACAACCTTTCTGAGGAGATAATAAAGTGAGAACAGAAAATATTGAGGAGGTGCTGAAAAAGCCTTCCAGGCTCCTGAATTGAAGTTGGAGAAATAGGAAGAAGGAAGATCTACAAGGTTTTATACATCATGGGAAGAAGCTTGGATTTTATTCTAAATGCATTGAAATGCCACTGAAATACTTTAATCACCAGGTGTTATGACCTCATAAATGCTTTTAGAATATTTGTTCAGCTGCTCTCTGAAGGATACATATTAAGCAGGCAAGAGTAGTGACAGAAAGACTAGATCAGAGAGCACAGCCAATGTGTGAGCAAAAGATGATGTTGACTTAGACCTCAGTGACGGCAGTAGTGATAGTAGTTCAGTATCTATTAGAAACAATAGGTGGTAAGAAAATCAGTGCAGTATGTAGAGTTTTCTAGGAAAAGAGCAGAACACTCGGCTGCTAAATTGGAGTCAAGGGAAGAATTTTAGAAAATGAATGGTATTAAAGCATGTTTGTGATTTTGGTAAGTATAATAGAGTAAAAGTATGAAGAGTGCTGATAACAACATTGAGAACTGAAGAGATCTGATAAAGGGAGCCCCAGCATTGGCAGAGCTGGGCCCCTAAACTCAATCACACCAAGGTCATGAGTGCTCTCTGAAGACTTATGGACTCTGGGACACATTCAGATGGAAGTTGAGAAAATGGGGTTTTGGTGACACTACTCTCTTTAGGAAAATGAGTTCTTAGTTTATTTTCTAGATTGGGTTTATTCTTAAATTTTCACTTGAATAAGGTAATCTAGGGCAATGAACTCTAAGAACCATGGCATAATATGCTATTTTCCCAGAAGTAATTTTTTTTGACAATTGTATCTGTAACTAATTACTTTCATTCAAAGTCAAACCAAAAGAAAGCAGTACTTCCAACACTGTTTTGGGATCTTAGAGATTATCCAATAGTGGTGGAAACTTGAGCATGTGGTTGCAAAATAAAGAACTCTTAGCCATCCATGAGACCAGATTCCTGCCAGTGGTTGTGTTGGGGTGGACTTGGGTCACCAAGATTTTGGTATCTCTGGGCAGCAGTGTGGGTAGGATGCAAGCAGCTGGAGTAGCTACCATGTGGGCCATCGAATCTTCTTTGGAGATCCATAGCTCCCTCGGGGAAGTTTCTGATTCTTGACATCTCTTTAAGATGGGGGCAGCTCTTTCCAGGGATATTGTTGCTATACATGCCTGGATTGGCTACTGTTAACATTTTCTGGGTGTAGGTGAGTCAAACAGGTGCAGGTCATTGGGAATAGCACTGTCACTTCCTAGAACAGGAAAAGCACTTCCTAGAAAAGCACTGTCACTTCCTGATTTGGGGGTTCCTGAGAAGAGGCTCTGCTACAACCTATCTCTGATGCTCTCCTTACCCTCATTTTCTAAAAGAACCTTGTCCTGGCTCTGTAGGCATTGTTCAAATATACTGGCTGTTATTTTTCAGTGCCATGAGGTGGTGGGGCAACCAACACAGATCATCTACGCACATATAAATATACTTCAGAATGGTAGAAAAAAACAAAAAAGAAATCTTCTTGCAATAGTTTAGAGAAGAAAGTTTTATTAACCTTCATAAATTGTATTATTTAGCAAAGAAATATTTATTAATTTATTCAGTGAGTATGTAAGGAACATGCCATTTGCCAAACATTGGCTGGAGCTTACATAATAAAAAAGAATGTGATTCCCACAGTCTTCTGGAAGACACAAATATTTTTGATAGTATGTATTATACACTGCAATAAAGTCAATTATAAAGGGAAATGGGTGCAGAAAAGCAAGTGAATAACTCTGTCCCAGAAACTCAGTGATAGCTTCAAAGAAGAGAGCTAAAAAGGATCATGAAGATTCCATAAGGTTTTTTGTTTTTGTTTTTGTTTATTTGGTACTGGGGATCGAACTCAGGACCTTACACTTGCGAGGCAGGCACTGGAATCACTGAGCTAAATCCTCGGCCTTCCATAGGGTTTTTAAGGTAGATAAGTGTCAGAGACATTTTATGGATTTATGAAAAAGTGTACAAAGCCATGGAGACCTGTCTGTGGCATATATGCCTCCGTACACTCTGTGTGTGGGGCAGATCCAGAGATGGATGGATATTGAGGGTGGAAAGAGAGTTAGGGTCCAGATCATTGCTTGTTACCCTATGACTACCACTGGAGATTTTTAAGCAAAGAAAGAAGCATGGGGCCAGGGATTTAGCTCAGTGGTTCCGGCTCCTGCTGCGCAAGCGCAAGGTCCTGAGTTCTATTCCCAGTTCCAAAAAAAAGAAGCATGATTTGTCTACAATCTTAGGAATATTCCTATAGCAGAAGAACCTTAAGTAAAGCTGCAAAACCTCAAGGAAAATTGTAGTTGTTGCCTGGGAGAAACAAGAGGTACTGGGTAATGTAGTGGCCCAGCAACAGGAAAAGGGAAGGTAGAATTTGCCATCTGTAGGGGTTAAACTGAAGGATTTAAACACTGGATACAAAAGGTGAAGGAAGTTGACTTATAATGTTCTGATTAGGTAAGAGGGTAGGTCCTGGTGCTGTTAATTAAGAGGTGATGAGAGAAGAGAATATGATATAGATGCAGCAAGAAAGAAGCTTAGGATTTATAATTATGTATGGAAACACGAGAGCACACATGCTTTATTTAATACCCTGATATGATCAAGAGTATTCATATTTACCTTGATAATGCTTTTGGCCATCATTGATTTTGAATTCTTTTTTATAGCAATAAAAATAAATTTGCATTACTCTTCTACACTCGCCTGTCCTTTCCTTTTTGTAATCATATCTTTGCAAAATCTCGGGGCAAGGCAGGAATCATAATCTATAAAGAGAAAAAAGTACTAATGTAAGTTAATCAATGTCTTTTGAGTCTTTGGCAGGAATTAAATGACTCTGGGTGACATCATAAACAATGCATTTTTATTGCCACTAGATGTTATTATATACCCATTCTGACATTTCCATATCAAAGCTTATAAGAAATAAGCTGTGAGTTTCACACCATTTAAGAAGCTTCTGACATTTTCAGAGATACCCCTGGGGTTTAAATGAGAGTCTTTCTAGGAATATTGAGCTCTAGGAAATGAGGAAAATTCCTTGCAAAATTTTATCTAAATAAAATAACAAAGGAACACTTGCTATCCAAACTCTTTAAAGGAACTGAATTTCTTTTTGAAAAAATAAAAGAATAACAACAGCTGCAGGTTACATCTTGCTTTTTGCTTTTGATTTTGTGGCAATGTGTGTGCTGAGTAGGGAATTTGATGAAGAAGGTTTGTGCATAATGAGCAGAAAATTGTAAGTGATCGATCTGTTATATACATTATCTCTGTGCCTAAGTAAAGAAGAGGGTAGTGAAATTATACCCTTTGAATTCAAAACCATATTAATCATTGAGTTAGATAATTTTTCCAGTAGTTTATTTTGTTTGCTTAATTACAAACTGCCCATACAATGATTTCAAACCCAATATTAACCACACAGCCCCCTGCTTTGTTCTTGTTTTATAGACAAGTATTTTATCTTTCTTTTTAAATGAGGGTGTCAGTGTATGACTGTCAGTGTATGACTGAGTGGACAGAGAGTTTACAATGTCTTATCAGGTCCTTGAACTACAAAAAAGTAGAGACAACATAAAATCATCTTTGACTTGCTTCTAAGAAATAGCTTTGTAAGTTTGCTAATCCTTTATCCAGAGAAACGTCTATGAGCGTGTCTGGGCTTAGCATGGTACCTGACTTGTACAGAGTCTCAGTAAACCTTTGTTGAATAAATGAATAAATGAATGAATGGTGACTTTCTATTCCTGTTCTCTACTACAAACAGCTGCACATATTATCATAGCAAGAGATGTTCATTCACTGGTTTTCTTCATATCCTCATCCTAGAATAATCCTATAGTTTGTAAGCCAAACTAGGTAACTGTTGAAAGTGAAAGAGTTGCTGTTAACACTTACATCCAGACAACAGACATAAGCCAGGACCATCTCAGACAAATGATCACCCTACAATTGGAGGATTGTGAAGACACCAGAGGACCAGAGAACATTTTTCTGCCTCTGTCTCACTTCTTGTCTGTTTTCTTGACACTTTACTTGGCTTGCTATAATTGATCTGATCTTTTGAGCTGATTACTGAATGTTCCCTAAACTCAACCTTTCTCTCTCTCCTTCCCAATTTGAATTCTGCATTAAAGCGGCATTAAAAAAGTTCTATGAAGAGAAGTAAAGGATCCTTTGGGGGTCCCCATTTTAATCCCTTGCTTAGCTATGTATGACACATAGTTAGCTCAATAAATACTTTCCTAAAATAAAAGAGTAAAGTTCTGGTTTCAAAATGGTACAATGGAGAACTAGTAAACACTGCACCTACATGCAGCCATACAAATAATTAAAAATACAGATTTACACATGCATATGCATGATAAAGTTAAAGAGAATGTTTACTTGATAAAAAAATGATGAATCCTTGAAACCTGGAAAACATAGCATAGCACTAAATTACCAAGTCACTTCTCAGAATATGCACAGGGTTAGCACCAATAGCACTCCACAACCAGAGTGGGTTTGAAGCAGAGGACAGAGGAGATCAGAGGCAACTAGCAAGTGCACCAGACAGACAGACTGACAACTCCCCACATCCATGTATGCATGTAGCAGGAACATTCATCTCCCATAGGAGCAGTGAGCGTAGACTCTTGGATGGAGTGATAAGGCAATTGTCAAATGTCCACAATGGCCCTGAGGAGTCAGGGGCAGCTCTACTCCACCAAATGTCACAATTCACTCCTCCATTACTCTCACTGGAAACAGGGCAGCTGTCCTGTCCCACCATGCTTTGCAAACAGCAGGAAATCTCACAAAGAAGCTCAGCCAGAAAAATAAACTAAAAATAAAATAAAATAAAAATAGTCTTACAGGTTGAGAAACACCACAAAAGGGTGACTTTTCTTAAAACAAAAAGGCCAGAAAGTAGACAAAGGGAAGATTTTATATTAGTGGAAGCAATATAAGACTATACCATAAATTAATTTTATATCCTTAGGGAGATTAGGGGAAATGTCATTTCAAAAAACTAGGGTGAATGACTATTAAAAAGAACCGATTAGACATTATGAAAATGAAATAAATATGACTTTTAAAATAATAATTCAAATATAGGTGAATAGCAGAATAAACACAATCAGAAAATAAATTAGGTTTCTGAAAATTTGTACCAAGAACTCATCCCAGAATGTACCACAAGAATAAAAGAAAAAGAACAGCAGGAAGGAAGAAAGAAAGAAAGAAAGAAAGAAAGAAAGAAAGAAAGAAAGAAAGAAAGAAAGAAAGAAAGAAAGAGAAAAGTGAAAACAAAAATAAATAGGAATAAGAAGCAACATTCATCCATTAGGGATTCCAAATTGAGAGAATAAGGAGAATTCAGAGGAAAAAATACTTGATGACATAAAAACCATAAAAACTATAGGTCTGAGAAAGACTAAGTCCTTAAGTTAGAAGGATTCACCAAGGAACAAACACAACAAAAACAACAAGGATGGTGACCGAAATTAAATTCTAGACAATTTCATGGTTATATCAGGCCTAAAATTCTAAAAGCTAGAAGAGAAAAAAATCAGATTACTTCCAATGGAATTATATTTACCAGCAAATCATTAAACACAATGAAGTGCTTGGGGCATCTCTTTCAAAAAGTTGAGGGACATGCGTTGAAGTCTCTAATTTTATGTACAACTAGACTCCCATTCAAATATGAATATAGCCTAAAATCTCTTCAGGTATTCATGTCCTCAAAGCTTATCACCCAAGAATTGTTAGAGGATTGTATTGGTTAGAGTTCTCTAGAGGAACAGAACTGACAGAAAATATATATACATAATCATGAAAGGAGATTTATTTGGTAGGCTCAAAGGGTCAGAAGCAGAAGAGTCCACAATGGCCATCTGCATAGGAAGAGCTGGAGAATCCAGTAGGCGCTTAACCCAAGAAGAGGGAAGTGACAGAACGAACAAGATCAAGGAGGTAGCACCATTTTAAGGTTGAAGGTTTGAAAGCTCACTGGAGAATCACACATGCAAATCTGCATTGGAAGGCTGAGAAATAAGACTGATGGTCAAAGATGACAGCACCAAAAGGTGCATCCCCTCAAGCCGACTGGAGCTCTTCAAAAATGTGCACACTTTTTTCATCTCTCCCTTTTTATTCCACCAAGGCTACAAGCCTATTGGTTGGTGCTGCCTACAGGTAGGGTGGTTCTTCCCTCCTCAGTTTCCTGTCCTACCTGGCAATCATCCCTGGAAACATCCCACAGATACACCCAGAACTGTGCTTTACTAATGTGCCAGGCATTTCTTACTCCAGTCAAGTTGACATATCAAAATTAGTGGTCACAAGGATATACCTCAAGAAAAAAATGGATTCTAGGCAGAAGTAATTGTATGCATTCACTGTACAGTTAAAAATTGGTAATTGAAATGAAGCTTATTTCTAAGGAAGTAGTGTTTGATTATTTTCATTACAAGCATGAAATTAAATATAATTGGAATTCTATAAATATTTGCTTTTGTTGTACAATATGTCACTAGCCCATAAAGGTATAAATTGAAAAATCTTCTGATTAATCAGACTGTGGCTCTTGCAAAGGGCTCTACTTGTCCTACTGCCAGAGAAGGGAAAGTCAGAATTGAGCAGCACTGATCTCTGAGAGTAAATGAACAACAGAATCCCTGACATTGGGTCCTCTCTAACTTTTAACATATCTTCCTGAAAATGTGTATTTCCAATTTCTATGAACAAGTAATGCTATTTTCAAGGGCTCTTCAATGTTGGTAAGATTGTTACAAGGAGAAAATTTGATAAAATTGAGTATTAACAAAATATAGAGATCCCATGAATGCTCTAACTTGCACTGTATAGCTTTACCCAACTTTTGTAACTCCTTTTCAAGTGAAACTATAAAGATCTCTCAATGATATAAGGCTTTTTTCTTTTAGTATGGCCCTCTACAATCTAGGGGGCCAGCAGCTTCAAGGAGTGTTCTTTCTCTTGGCAGTGTATGTAAGAACAGAAGCTTAACATCAGGCATGGTAATACATCCCTGTAATCCCAGCACTCAGGAAGCTGAGGCAGGAGGATGATGAGTTCAAGGCCAGCTTGGGCTACCTACAGAGTATCAAGACCCTGTCTCAAAAAACAAAAATAACCCAGAGTTTGCTGATGAGGTTGCTTGTAATGAGTCTTTAAATCACAATTTGGAGTTACACCCCCCATTAATGTCACAATTGGTATTGGGTGGGCATCTGTCCTTAGACTGCCCAGCAAACTGCCATCTTCTTAGAAGCACCAATGTCCTTCACACAGTGGGTACTGACATAATTCTACCTCTTGGGTGTTGGGGATTGGTCCAGGAGATAGACTCATAACTTGGGCAAAATCTCCCAAATTTTCTGCTCACTATTAGAATTGAGAGACATGGGGGCTTCTGTTTTTTACTTTGAGATCCATAGGGATGTTAATGTTGGTCACATTTATGAAGGGGAAAGTTTACAGATGGAAAGAAGGAAGCCAAAGAGGCTGATATAAGGGGCAGAAGGATGGCGTCCTGTTGAGATGGGTCCCTCCCTCCTATGGCATTAGTTATACCCTTATCTTCCCAAGCTCAACCTTTCTGCCCAGCTAATTTAAACTGTTTTTCTATCACTGGCAACCAAAAGACTCCTGTCCACACCAGTGCTTTCCCCTGAACAGGTGCACAATAAAGGTCATTGGATCCAGAGGAGCAGGCCAAGAATTTAATTCAGCATAAGTGATCAGGCTGAGGAAAATCAAGGTAAGCAGGCCAGATCAAGCATCCTTATGGGGGAGGAGCACATGTGTGGGGGCAGAGTGGACCGTGTGGGAACAATTTTGCCAACAGGAGGCAAATAACTACCACATGGCAGCCACCCATGCCAACAGAACACAGCAGAGATGACAGTAGGTCCCAGTAGAAGGTCCTCAGTCCAGAAATTGAAAATGACATTTGGGGAATTATGCTAGAACATGGTAGGACTTGGGACTGCTGTGATCTTTTTGTGATCTCATATTTGATATGCATTTGTTTTCCTCTCTTTTAAATAACATTGTCTTCTGTTTCTTTGTGCCAACATAATTCTATGTGACTTTACGTGTGCAGTTCCAGAGAGGAAGGAGAGAATTGGTGTGTCAGCCCATTGGGCATCCTGATGGAGAAATATTTTCAGTGTTCTGAATGAGGAATCAAATCAAGAAGAGTATAACTGCCCAAAAGATATTCCTAGACCTTCAAGCACAAGAATCTCTGGTCAAGAGTTACCTCTAAAGTTGTGTTGGTTTTTGTGAAACCATAGTTTTCATTTGTGAACACTACTTTTAATTACTTCCTCTATGTGAGTTTCAGGGATTCTTGAATGGTTAACAGAATTTGTAGAAGAGGAAAATTATGTGAGTCAAATAGAATTGACTTAGATAACAGTCTAGATTTCAAATGTGCCTTGACTTGTCATATATTTCTTATGCATTTTTTTGGCATTTATTTGTTTAAAGGCAGTAGTCACTTTGATATATACCAGAAGCATTGTATAGAAATTGATTACAAGTTGTTAAAATAGAGTTTTTCCTTTCCAAATTTTTAATTATGTGGCAATAGAATGGATAGCAAGAGTAGGGGTGAGAAAAGCCCTCACCTTTAGAATTTACATAGAAAATAATGGGGAACTACTTCTAAGTCTTGTCCCCAACTAGATCAGAAACACAGATAGACAAGGTGCAAGAAAAGGGAAGGAAATTTGATGATGATATATTTTCAAGAGAGCTGTTACCACTCTGTGAGTTCCCTAAGAGAAGGGATGAGGTCTTCTTCCATCTTCTCTAGCTTTGTGAGACTTTCTTGTATGGGAATAACTTGCAAAACTCTGAAATGTGTTGAGAGAGTTGGGACATGCAGATAGATGCCTGAGAGAGTTACAGTATACCTGTGTCAGTAAGACTTGAGGTGGCTATATTGGCACCATTCTGATTTTGCTGAACCTAAAGTTATATGAACTAAATCGGAGCCATATGGAAGACAAAAGCTCTGTGGGGTCATCTTGTGTCTTATCTTGAAAGGCCACACAGAAAGGTGAAAGATTCTGAACAATAAGAAACTAAAGATGAATTCAGGGTTTTTAGGGGCTTTAAGAAGATCACAAGTGACAGCCAAGAATTGAGATGCAGGTCATACAAAATGGCATGAGAGGATCTATCAGGGAATTTCTGAAGAGATTATACAAACCTCCCTTAGAAGAAAGAGTTGGCTTTTCTCACCAGCTAAGCCCAGAGAGCATGAAGCCAATACAGGGAGGAACCATTTTCACCTACCTCTACTCAACTGGCCAGCTGAATTTTGTAGATCCTCTTATTCCCCTGCAAAATGCACTAAGGCCTTCAGCACTCTAAAATATTTTCAACTACTCCATGTTATCCCTTTTGTTCTTCTGCTCTCATCTGTTGCATTGATATTGCTGACCAAGTGTCAGTATGATCTCTTCCCAAATGTATTTGTGCCAGTCATACTTACTATTGTAATGAAATAATTTTTTGAAATAATGTATAACAAAATTAACATGAAAATAAATAGAGTTATTGTTTCTGTAAATTGAATGCTTTAGAAAAACACCATAAATGTAAGTTATTTAAAGAAAAACTAATGGCCTAGATTCTGAGGTAGTTCTTGAAAGTTTGTGACTAAATGACAGAGTATGCCTTTCATTCGCTCACCTTTTCTACCTAAAATGCTACATGAAGGAACCAATGTCACAGGCTGGTTAATGCCAAATAAAACAAATGTTGGCAAAGAATATACTGTCATTTTTTTTTTCACTGGAAGGAGCACTGTCAACTGCAGAGCCATTGTCTTGACCACTAGGTAGAAAATGTAAATACCTCCAGAGAGTCTATTGTTTGTGTGCCAGTAGGGCCATATGACCATTGAAGGGCCAGTCTTTCAGTATCACCTACCACATTCTTTATGTCACTTTATTCATTCATTCAATTAATATTGACTGAGCTCCCACAGGGAGGCTGGCAGAAAGACAATGCCTCCTATTGAACAGATTGTGTGACTCACCTGACTCATCGGTATGCTTCCGCACAGGAATGCTGAAAGGGGTTAGAGCTTGTGGTGGGCTCACTCTTCTAATGAAGCTCATTGTGCCAGAAAGATCACTGGGTTCCAGGGTTGGGCAGTCAATTATTTATATCTACAATCTGGCCTGTTTCTTCTAGGGTGACAGGCTCTCCTGCAACACAGTGGAACATACACATATGCTCACCGGCCTGGGGAGTGGCCCTGGCCTGGCTGGTCATAGAGTGCCAGAAAACACTGCCCAGGGGTACAGAGGTGCCTTGGTGCTTCTGAGTGTATAGGGAGATAGGCTGGTTCTTGTGCATTAAGCAAATTTTATCATTGATTTTTCTAGCACTGGTCAATTCCTATCTGACTATTGAATGTGTGCTAAGTTTTCATGACAATGTTTATGAAGGCTTAATAAATGTTCACAGTAGAAACTACAAAAGTATTGACTTTTGAGCAACTCTGTGTTCTAGTTTGGAGGTTAAATGTCATGCAAAAGCCCATGTATTCAAGGTTCGGTTTCTAAGGTGCCTATATTTGGAGGTTGTGGAAATTTTGAGAGGTGTGAACTAGTGGAAGGTCCTTAGATCACTGAGAACATGCCCTTGGAGGCGATTGTGAGATCTGGGACCCTTCCTCTTTCACTGTTTTTGTTCCCTGCCTTCTGATATAAGCATCTGGTGCCACCATAATATGCTGCCTCACCACTGCCCCAAAGCAATGCACCAATTGGTCATGGACTGAAATGTCCAAAACCAAAAGCCAGAACAAATCTTTTCCCTTTATAAGTTAATTATCTTAGGCATTTTGTTATAGTGAAAGAAAGCTAACCAACACACCTTATTTCTATATCTAGGGTAATTTAGATACCCTGTAAAATTATTGATCAGATCCCTTGCTATTTCTGAAAGGTGTTTTACAAACCGAGACCTTATTTACATAGTCCTTATAACTTCTTTAAGAAAGGAATTAAGTAAACAAAAGATATAACTGTTATAAGGCTTTGTAAATATTCTTGATGAATTTAGGAGTTTGAAAATAATGTCCCTTCTGTATGTCACTGTACCATAAGTTTCTAACTATATTAAATACAATGATTTTTAAATATTTTTCCAGTGCTGGGGATTGAACCAAGGGCCTTTGCACTGAGTGATATCCCCAGATCTTTTTTAAAAAATTTTATTTATTTTGAGACAGGCTCTCGCTAAGTAGCTAAATTGCTCAAGTTAGGCTTGAATTTGTAATTCTCCTACTTCAGCCTCTTGGAGTGCTGGGATTGCAGGCATGAACCACCATGCCTGGCTAAATGCAGTGTTTTAAGAAGCCATTGAGAATATATCCTATTTATTTCACATCTTGTGGCTACAAGTTTTTATTTTGAACAAATATAATTAGGATAGAAGAAATGTGAATAGATGTGTATTTTTTCAAGTTAGTTGTTAGAGAAGAGAAAATTGAATTATCCTAATATTAGTTTACTATTAATATTAATTTAAAAATTTTTAGAGTTCTTTCTCAGATTGGTGAATGCCAATTTTACGAGTGAATTTTACTTGAAAAAAATACACTAAAATTTTTAACAAACGTGTTTGGTGATGAGAGGGAGCAGCAAGTGAAGGTATCCAGATAATAAATACTCCTGGTGATTGGCAACCCACACTGGCCTTTCATCTGCTCATTAACTAACTCATTCTGTGCTAGTTGTTGTTTGAGGAGGATAAATAGAATTCCTGTGCCTCATGCCTCACTCTGAACCTCCAAAAGAGGGATCACAGGAAGCATGTACAAGCGTGAGCATGGGAAATTAGGCTACCCTTTGTTCTGACGGGCCTCACACTTCTACTACTTGCCCTTGCCCCAACTCCCTCCTGGGTTGCACCAAGGTTAATGCGGGAACCCAAGAGTTCCTCTTATTTCTCCCTAGTCCCTATTCTAAGTTCTTTCTTCCTCTGGGGTAAACTCGGAGACACTTGCTCTGGTGTGGAGCCTGTGAAGGGACCCAGTGTAAACACATCTATAAATGTACCGCCTTTGACTGGACTGGGTCATTCTTGTGGGAGCAAGTGCCCCTGCAGTATCAATTTCATCTATTCCAAGGGGAGATGTGTGGGTATGGAACAGTATATTGCAAAAACTCCAAGAGAATTTTGTTACTGGCTGGCAATTTTTCATATAGCTGTGACAAGCAGCAAGATTTGCAAATGAGAAGAAATAATGTATAGACTCCCATAGCCACAGTTTCACCTTCTACAGTTTCAGTTACCCAATGTTGGCTACAATCCAAAAATATTATATGAAAAACCAGAAGTATACAATTCATAAACTTTAAATTGTGCATTTCTCTGAGCAGTATGATGAAATCTTATACCATCTCGCTGTGTTCTGTCCTGCCCTGAATGTGAATCATCCCTTTGTCTAGCATATCTATGCTGTAGATGCTACCCACTCATTAGTCACTTAGTAACCATCTCAATTAGCAAATTAACTGTTGTACCAGTCAGTGTTTACTAGAGGAACAGGTTCATTATAAGATAGGATTTGAAATGTAGGCTTACAGTGGCCACCTCCAGAGTCAGGTATGAAGGAATGCAAAAGGGCTTTCTACACACAGGAAGTCTGGAGGATCAAGTGAAAGGTGAAAGGCCTGGAGCTCACTGCAGAATCCCATGCAAGTCCGCATCAAGAACCTGAAGGATCCGAGCTGGAAGGTTGAAGAGTCTGCACTGGAATCCTGGAGATGAATGTTCAAAGGCACTGGTGAAGAGTGGAGCTCCTCTGAAGAAACGGAAGTGCGATTTTCTTCTTCTTTTCCTTTTTATTCCATCCAGGCTATGAGCCTTTTGGTTGGAGCCACCCATATCCAGGGTGGGTCTTCACTCTTCAGTAAGTCCCTCATCCAGCCTCACCCAGAAGTATGCTAAACCAATCAGCTGGGTGTTTTTCACTCAAGTTGATACCACAGTTAACTATCACAATTGTCATGATATGGCAGTGCTTGTGTTCAAATAATCCTTATTTTACTTAATAATGGTCCCAAAGCAAGCAAGTACTAATACAAAAAAGACATTGGAACATAAACTACAAAAAGACAGATTATCTTTGGTACTGTGTGGCAATGCAACAGGGCATATAGGAAAAAACATAATATACACGCATGACTTTTATATGATTCAGTGCTATCTGCAGTTTTAGGCATCCACTGGGGATCTTGGCATATATCCCCGTGGATAAGAGCATACTGCATAAGCATAAGACTACCACTGGGGACATTTGATAGATGGTGGATACTATGTTGTATGTGTGATAGACCAATTTCATTTTGTCCATACAACATCCATGAGGTTAGAGTTATTTTTACTCCCACAAGGAAACTGAAGTCCACAGAGTTTAAATAGGGCCTTGCAACTACAAAAAGGAGAACTTTAATGAAAGCATAAGCCTATCTGAATTCACAGTCTAGACCACTGACCCTTTACCACAGATAATAACTAAATGAGAGGGACTCTACAAGCAATGCTCACCCTTGAAAATATTTTCAAAATCTAAGTGATAAAAATATTTATGGAAAAACCTTGGAATAGATGAAATTGATAATATCCAACTGTTTGATCTACAATGATGGCAATTTCATATGATTTGATCATATTCATTTATATATTTTTCTATAAAAGACATTCACAGATGGGGAGAACACATTTCAGAACCTATTCTTATTGGGAACCCCCTACATTTCCCAACTCACATATTTTTTGTTGTGTGAAAGAGAAAGGAAAATGATCAGAGCAATATAGGTTCACTGCCTATGTAATAAGGCACACAGTTTCTATGTATTAAAGTTTTACCAGTTGTAGGTAAAAACTGAGAATTCTTTGTAATTGATGTGTCAACTCGGATATAAGCCTACAGTTTGACATGGAGTGGATAAGAATGCCAACAAACAAACAAACAAAAACAACCAAAAAATAATGTAGTGCAGAACAAGATAAGAACATCCAAACTAGGCTTAGGAGAGAAATGTTCTTGTTGAAGTTATTTATAATTTCTTATGCATGTGTTTATGGCTAACAAGTATTTAAAAACACAAATACACTCCTTTCATTATATAATGTAGATAATTTTATTTAATGCTTGTCCTTATAAAATTCAAAGTAAAAGAATCTTTTGGGTACTATGATTGTCATTCATACTGTTGGCCAAATATGTCAACATTTTTTGTCTTAAAGACAGAAAATTGGAATAGATTTTCTAAGACCCCTGAGGCTAGATGAGACTTGTGACCAGTTTTAGACAATGAATTATGAACAGAATTAATGCAAGATATCTCTGGATTAAGTGTTGAAAGGCTGGTGTAAGCTAGTTTGTTCCTCTGGCATGGTGACTGACAACATTTCATACAATAGCAGTTTTCCAAATATAGATCCTGGTAGAAGGTTATTTGGAGCAAAGTTTCTAGATCTACATGGATATATAACACAACAGAGAAATAACCATTATTATAACAAGTTACTAAGATTGAGAAGTTGTTTATTACAGAAACAACTATCCTGACCGATACAGATATTTCAAATAGCCCCATTACATTTTAAATCCCCATTCTGAAAATTATGATTGAGTGTACCTGGTTCCGATATTTGTATTGGTTTTAATAGATAGACCAGATACATGACTTAAAGATGGTGCCTGAAAAGTGACATACTTCAGTGTAGCCATAGCTATCTTTTCTAGCCATAAGTAAGATCCTTCATGTCCAATAATCATTTCCTGAATGAAGTATCCTGATTGGAGCAAAGCCTTCACAAAGGTTGGGAGTGTACACAGCTTAATGGGAAATAGAATTTTAGAGGAAAGTAAAGCTCCATCTCTCTCTCTCTCTCTCTCTCTCTCTCTCTCTCTCTCACACACACACACACACACACACACACACACACATACACACTCACCTTGCAATCTACCATTGTGTCAAAGTAAGTACCTACATTCTTACCTACATTCACTTCTCTCATTTAACCTACCGCATTGTCAAGATGTCACTCAGGTTAAAATTCCATTATAACTCATTGATATATTGGCAAGAGTTTACTAACCAGAAATTCACAGAGCAAGAAGGATAGCACACATTATAGTTAAATCTTAATAAAAGAGATACTAAAAGTCCAAAACACTGGAAGTTGCCCAAATAAACTAACTTCACACAGTGAACAATAATACAGGAGAAGTACAGAAACATGAAAAACTAATTTTGCCAACTTCAAGATTTTATCTTGGAAAAGAGCCAAATTTAACACTGATTCTGCATGAGATTCTTCTTGAGAAAAATCCCCATAATCAGAGATATCTCTCAGTAATATAAAAAACATCTTTCTTTTAAGATCCTTGAGTCTCTCTAAATATGTAATGTATGCCATTTGTAGTCTACTAGGTAATATTTATCTACTCATCAAGTGCCAAGAAATATATAGCATTTATTCCAATTTATTAAACTATTAAAATTTTTATTGTAAGGTATCATTAGACTATCCTATAAAGACTTCTCTAATTTCAGCAAAACAGTGAGTCATATTGTAATGTCTTCATGTCTTTGTGATTCAAAGTACTATTAAGGTCAAACTATGCCCAACAATCATGTTGAAGCAGAAAATAAATATGTATGAAAGCAACATTCATCTTAAGGGAAAAGTATAGGATAAAACATGACAAACTGTTTTGTTGACAAGAGAAATAGAAAGCAAGCCCTCCCCCCAATCATATTGGGTAGTAGGGTCCTTTGAATTAGTTGGCCATTGCATAGGTAATTTATGCAGCTCTTGTAACACCCAGATACTAATGCAAATTTCCTACTTTCGAATGCTGACCTTCATAGCATCAAATCAGGGCCTAGTAACTAACTGGAAATTTCTCTTCAATCTTACATGGAGAAGTCACATTTTAAAGCCTGTCATCCTGCAAAAGGAACTACCATTTAACTGTCATTAATACAGCTTTTAGAATTTAAATTACATTGCATATAAAATAAGTCTCAGCAGCAAGTAATTGTAGTTTATAATTTGTTTCTTCCTTTGAATACAGCACTATAAGATTTTAAGCTTTACCCTTGGTTTTGATTGAGGGTCCTCAGCTTGGAAAAATGGGTCAAAAAATAAAGTTTTATAAATAAATGAAGGTGAACTCTTTACACCCTAAAACTTTTACTTAAATCACATTGAATTATTAAAAATGTATTATATTTGTGTTTATTGCCTTAGTGTAAAAATTTGCTGTGGCTAACATAACAGAATATCACAGACTGTGTGGCTTAAACAACAGAAATTTACTCTCTTCCTATTTTGTAGGCTAGACATCCAAGGCAACTTTAAATCAGTTTTAGTTTTTACCTAATCTTTTCTTCTTTGCTTCCAAATGGCCATTATCTTGCTGTGTCCTCACATGGCCTTTTCTCTGCACATAAGCATCTCTGTGTCCCTTTGTAAGCCACATTTTTTTTCATAAGGACATCAGAAGTTTCAGAACTGACTCATTTAAACTTAATCACCTCCAAGGCCTTATCTCTAAGTATAGCCACATTCAGAAGTATTGCAGGTTAGGGTTTCAACATATAATTTTTGAGAGAAAATAATAAACCCCTTAACATTTGGTACCCAGAGTACAATGTAGACTTTCCTTCATTAGTATCTTTCCTTCATTAGTATTAGTATCCTTTATTAGTATACGTTTGTCAGCAAGTAGAGGGAATATGTTTCTTTAAAGAAGTCTCTAGAGTCACTGTACCACCTGAAAGACATGGAGTTTTGCTGTTCAGAATGGTAGTCACTAGCCATATGTGGCAATTTACATTTAAATGAATTGGATTTTGTGCCAGGTATTTAGCTCAGTGGTTTCGCAGCCTGCTGTGCAAGCTCAAGGACCAGAGTTCGATCCCCGGTACCAAAAAAAACCCAAACCTCATTCTAAATGAATTGGATTTAAATACTATTAAACATTCAGTCTCATTTGCACTAGTCACATTTCCAGGGTTCAGTGGCCACACAGGACTTGTGATCACTATACTAGACAGTGCTAATACTGAATATTTCCATGATGTCAAACTCTTCTGGACTCTGATGCTGAACTTTTGATGCTGGACTGTCTCCATGAACTTATGTTTTTTGTCCTGTAATATCCTCAAGAGATTTCAACACAACATAAGTCAATAGCTGGGTTATTTTAGCTGCTGTTTTTTTCTTTTCCTTTATCACTAGCATCTCAGTTTCTCACTGCCATTTCTTTGATCAATCCCTCTACTCATCACCATATTTTCTCCTAATTTCATTTTTAATTCCTTGCTTTTTACCCTTCTCAACCAAATTTTTCTTTATTTTCATCTTTTCCTATCCTTTTCTTTGTTGGAAAGGTGTGGTTTTGCTCTGAAAGATTTTGCCAAATAATTAGAAATATCCTTTCTTCCACTCAATAAACAACACTTATTTGTATGTGTTTAGACACTCTTGACATTTTTATTGGTATTTCACTTGGATATGCATCTTAGTTTGAAAGTGTCTGATGCCTGAACAAAGGATAAAATGGCCACATGGTGTATCTGGAAAGTATAGCAATTCCAAGAAGTATGTTTCCTCTAGAAGTCCAATGTGCTATCCATTGTGGGGAAGAGAAGGAGGAGGAGAATAGAAGGAAAAAATGAAAATGAAGCTTTTGTAAATAAGGAGGAGAGGAGGGGTTGAAGGGAGAGGAGTGGAATGAGAAAAAAGAAGAATTAAGATATGTCATGTACAGGTATAAATTCCCTAGAATGAATGGTATTATTATGTATATCAAAAATGTACCAATAAAATTAATTTTACAAAAGAAGTATATTTCCTGTTATTCCTCTTTTCACTCTAGCATCATCACTTGAGAAGAATTTTAGCCTAATAATAAAGGGCACTGGAGTCACCTTCCCAGGTTTTAGTTGTGGTATTATTACTTATTAGCTACTTGGCCTTGGCAATAGAGTTTAAGTACTCATCTTATATACTGCCAAATAGAATGCAGAAGACCATCAAGAAGATCATACACCCTGACCAAGTGGGATTCATCCTAGGGATGAAGGGATGGTTCAACATATGTAAATTAATAAATGTGATACACTATATCAGTAGAGCCAAGGACAAAAACCATATCATCATCTCAATAGATGCAGGAAAAGCATTTGACAAAATCCAACATGCATTTATAACAAAAACCCTATGAAAAATTGGAATAGTTGGTCTCTACCTCAATCTGATAAAAGCCATCTATGAAAAACCAGCAGCCAACATCATACTAAATGGTCAAAAACTGAAATCCTTTACACTAAAATCAGGAACAAGACAAGGATGTCCAGTATCACCACTCTTGTTCAATATAGTTTTGGAAACATTAGCCATTGCAATTAGAGAAGAGAAAGTAATAAAAGGAATAAAAATAGGAAATGAAGAAGCCAAATTGTCATTATTTGCGGATGACATAACACTCTATATACAAGAGCCCAAGAGCTCCACCAAAAGTATTCTAGACTTAATAACCACATTCAGTAAAGTAGCTGGATACAAGGTCAACACACAAAAATCAATAGCTTTCCTTTACACGAACAACAGACTCACTGAGAGAGAAATAGGGCAAACAATTCCTTTCACAATCCAAAAAACTGAAATACCTAGGAATCAACCTAAGAAAAGAAATCAAAGACCTCTTCTCTGAAAACTATAGCACTCTGAAAAGAGATATTGAAGATGCTATCAGAAAATGGAGACATATCCCTTGCTCCTGGGTAGGAAGAATCAACATAGTGAAAATGGCCATACTTCCAAAACTGCTATATAGATTCAGTGCAATCCCAACCAAAATCTCAGCAGCATACTTCACTGACCTTGAGAAAACAATCCAAACATTCATTTGGAACAAGAAGAGGCCTAGCATAGCAAAAGCAATTCTAGGCAACAGGCACATGGCAGAGGCTATTACACCCCCCAACTTGAAACTATACTATAAAGCTACTGTGATAAAACAGCATGGTACTGGCAAAGAAACACACCTGAGGACCAGTGGAACAGATTAGAAGATGCAGAAACAACTCCAAACACACTCGTAACCACCTCTTCTTTGACACAGGAGCCAAAAATTCTCACTAGAGGAAAGATAGCCTCTTTAAGAAATGGTGCTGGAAAAATTGGGTTTCAACTTGCCAAAGATTAAAACTAGACCTATATCTCTCACCATGCACTAAACTAAAATCAAAATGGATTAAAGATCTAAATATTAAAACAGAAATGCTGAACTGGCTGGAATAGAGGTTAGGTAGAACTCTTGAAGACATTGGTGTAGGAAAAGATTTCATGAACAAAACCTCAGTTGCCTGTGAACTAGCACAAACAATCAACAAATGGGATCTCTTCTTATTAAAAAGCTTCTGCAGCACAGCAAGAGAAACCAGCAACAGTGTAAAGAGACAACACACAATGTGGGAAAATATTTTCACCTGCTGTTCCTCAGACAAAGGTCTACTATCTAGAATCTATAAAGAACTTAAAAAAATCAGACCTCCCAAATTTAAAGACCTAATTCAAAAATGGCCATGTCAAATGAACAGACATTTCTCAGACAAAGAAGTAGAAATAGCAAATAAACATGAAAAAATGTTCAACATCACTGATCATTCGAGAGATGCAAATGAAAACAATGCTGAGATTCCACCTCACCCCAGAAAGAATGGCTGCTATCATGAAATCAACCAATAACAAATGCTGGTGGGGCTGTGGGGAAAGAGGAACCCTGCTCCACTGCTGGTGGGAGTGTAGACTGGTGCAAGCACTGTGGAAATCAGTATGGAGATACCTCAAAGAACTAGGACTGGAAGTCCCATTTGACCCCGCTATTCCCCTGCTGGGGATCTTCCCCAATGATTTTAAAGAATCATACCACAGTGATATATGTGCACCCATGTTCATAGCAGTACAATTCGTGATGGCTAAAACTTGAAAACAGTTTAAATGCCCATCAACTGGAGACTGGATAAAGAAAATGTGGTTTTTAAATAAAATGGAGCACTACTTAGCCATAAAAAATGAAAATTAGAGTCATTTATTGCTAAATGGATGCACACTGAGGTGATACTCTTAAGTGAAATAAATGGGGCACACATATGTAAATACTGAATAGCTTCTCTAGTGTGAGAAACTGAACGTGTAAGTAAGTACTAAAAGTTATAATAGATAACGTGAAATAGGAAGAAAAGGGGCAAAGGGGAAGGGAAAATGAGAGGGGTAGGGGAAAGGAAAGAAGGTAATTGAATTAATATGAGAAAATGAAAAAATGGAAACAAAGTCTTTGTAAATAGGGAGTGGTGGAGGGGTTGAAGGGAGGGCAGGGGAAGGGGGCGAAATAAGAACCAAGAGAGATTATGTAAAGGTGCAAATTTCCAATGATGAATATCATTACATTGTATACCTAAAATGTACCAATAAAATATGAAAATGTTAAAAAGTAAAAAAAAAAGTATTCATCTTATAAATTTGCTAAGATTAAATAAGTTGACCTGACGAAATGGTATGTGAAATATAACCTTATAGGTGGGGCAGTTATTATTTCTCATAGGTTAGTATGAGACTGAACATAAGTGGATGTTGAATCAAATTGGACAGGTAATATATGCCACAATTTGTGCTAAATATAGTGTTGGGTGTGAGTTTGATTCACCAAGAAACTCTCCAGACACCCCAGTGAAGATAGTTTCCATCCAGAGAAGACAAGCAGTAAAAATCTGATCCCTGTGAGGAGTATGTTGAACCAGGGAGACAGGAGTGAATATGGTAGAGATGCCTAAGAGTGAACAAAGAAGAGGTAGCTTCTGGTGGAGAGGAAGCTCTGGGTTGGGAGATGAATGGGGTAGGAATGGAAAAAGGCAGTTTAAGGAGTTTGAATTCATGTGAGAGACAGAAATGGATATTCTCGTTCTCCCATTTTTTTCTGAGTATTTTTTCTTTACTTATCTCACTTTCAATGACTCTATTTCCAAGGTTAGAGCTTTTAAAATTCTCAGTTCCATTCAGGTAATTAGAAATGATTCTATGTTAGCATCATCCACATCCTTCAAGGAAATTCACTACCAAGTCAAATATGTCATTAACAAAATATTAAATCACACTGAACCCCCAACTAACAGAAGAACATAAAATAATTCCTGAGTAGAGCAGTAATTAATTCTTCATAGTTCTTTAAGCTGAGTACTTATGAAAAGGAGTTCAAGTAATCAGTTTATTTCAACTCTATATTTATTTTCTACCAACTATACACTAGAGAAACATGCTTGACATTTTATGTATATAACAGAAACATAAGAAATGTATTTACCTTCAAATTGTAATAAAACACTCATTCAAAGAAAAATAAAAATGTTGAGTGTTTTATGTTTGACAAAGTGACTAATACAGTATTAAATGATACAAAAGCTTATTTATGTTAGGGATGAATGGATTAAGGAATAGTTAGAAGTATTATTACAAAAGTTGGTAATATTTGAGTATACCTTAAAAATATGTAGCACTGAATTAGATGAAAAGAAGGGGACTACTTTTCTTGGCAGGAAAAAATATTATGATTAGAGTACAGAAACAAGAATGACCCAAGGTTATCTGGACATTATGAAAATTACAGGCTGGGTCACCCTGAGGAAACCCAAATGATAAGGTTTATGGACTGGAAGTTAAAAGAGAACCTTCAATGCCAGATTACTATTTCTTTCTCTGAAACAGAAATCTTATTAAAGATTTTGCTCCATGTGCCACAGCCTAAGTTGCTGACAAAGTCA